>NC_064811.1:63478538-63662375 GCF_023721935.1 Panthera uncia | reverse complement strand
CCAAAGCATAAGAGACTGTTAAAAACTGAGAACAAATTGAGGGTTGATGGGGGGTGGGAGGGAGGGCAGGGTGGGTGATGGGTATTGAGGAGGGCACCTTTTGGGATGAGCACTGGGTGTTGTATGGAAACCAATTTGACAGTAAATTTCATATATTAAAAAATAAAAAATTAAAAAAAAATAAAATAAAAAAAAATAAATAAAAAAATAAAAGTCCAATAGTTTTTCTTGACTTCATAATTTCCTGACACATAATTTTACATATATATATATATATATATATATCCCTTTATTATTTAGAACAGTAGCCCTAATCTTCAGTATCTATGTGAGTCACCAGAACATTTAAAATACATCTTCTTGGTCTCATCTGACCCCTAAACTCAGAAATAACAAGACTGAGAAGAACCCGGGGAGTTTTAGTTTTAACAATGTTCCTGTGGATTCTGACCTACTTCCACAGTTTGAGAACAGTACTTTTAAAATATCAACTATTGGGGCACCTGGGTGGCTCAGCTGGTTAAGCGTCCAACTCTTGGTTTTGGCTCAAGTAATAATCTCACAGTTTGTGAGTTCAAGCCCCATATCGGGCTCTGCACTGAAAGTGCAGATACTGCTTGGGATTTCTCCCCCTTTTTCTCTGGCCCTCCCCGCTTGCTCTTGCTCTCTCTCTCTTTCTGTCTCTCACTTTCTCTCAAAAAATAATTAAACATTAAACAAAATTTTAAATAAAAAAATCAACTATTGTGACCTAATATACATAAAATAAAATATACATATTTTAATTACACAGTCCCATGAGTTTTGAGAATGTGTAAACTATGTGCAAACCATCCTAATCAAGATATAGAACATTTGTATTATCCTATGAAGTTACATTGCACCCCATCCCAAGCAACCAGAGATCTGATTTCACTCACTATAAAATAATGTTCTTTTTTCTAGAATATCACATAAATGGAATCATGCAGTATGCACACTCATGTCTGCCTTCTTGTTTAACAGAATGATTTTGAGATTTATTCATGTTCTTGTGTGTATTTGTCATTTGTTCCTTTTTATGCCTGAGTAGTATTCCATTGTATGTATACGTCACAATGTGTTTATTCATTCAGCTCCTGATGGACATTTGTATGGTTTTACTTTTAGGATACTATGACTGAAGTCACTATAAACATGTGTTATACAGGCCTTTATTTAAACATAAGATTTTATTTCTCTTAGAAAAGCATCCAGGAGTGAAATATTGTTTAATACCTAAAAACAGTTACCTACATATAGCACAATTTTGTAATCACTTATGGTGGAAAGGCTACATTACTACTCTCATAGAGGAAAGTAGACTTCTGAGAATAGTAATTTCTAACCTTTTAAGATATTTTGATGATATGCTGGAATTATGTTTCTTCAGCATTAATAGTTAAATCATTTAAATCATCAATAGCCTGTATATATATATTTTTTCTTATTGAGAGAAAGAGAGCAGGGAAGAGGGGCAGAGGGAGAGAGAGAATTCCAAGCAGGCTCCATGCTTACTGCAGAGCCCAATGGGGGACTCGATTTCACAACTCTGAGATCATGACCTGAGCCGAAATCAAGAGCTGGACACTCAACTGACTGAGCCACTCAGGTGCCCTTCCTTTTAATTAATTAATTAATTTTTATATGGCCTATATTTTAACTATATAGTCAAAGTGGGAGAGGTGGAGATTAGAAGGAGTGCTTCTGTTAATTTTTACTTATATCTGAAGTAATTTAAATGAAAAATTTGTTGCATACAGCTTCCTGATATTTTAATTGTGTAGCATACTCTGAATTACTGAAAAAGGACTTCATCAGATTTACATGAAGTCATCTTTGTCAGATATTCATATTGCAACCCTTGTTTTATTTTTAGCATGTTCTTCTTTTATACCATTAATCATTTCATTACCATGAATTATTGTAAGTCAATTTTTTTAAAGCAAGTCTGTAGTATTTAGTTATAATGATATTTTATTGTATTGTATTTTAACCAAACCCAGGAGTCTTTTCCATTTAATTTATGAGTTTATGATACTTAAGTTAATCATTATAATAGCATTTTCATTTAACTTTGTTGTCCCATTTTATTCTTTTGTGTAAGAGTTTTTCTCCCTAATTTATTATTTATGTTTAGTTATTTTGAATAATTAGGAAAAGGTATATCTCTGTCTTTAATTATAGTAGTGGTTACTTTATAAACTTATATAATAATGATAAAATTTCTATTTCTTAATCTATCACCCTTAGAAATGAGACATTATCTAATGAATACCAACTGTGAAATACGAATCAATTAGCACACTTACAGACATTTTCAGTCCCTCCCTCTTTTTTTCTGTTTCCCAAGTTTTGTTAATTGCTGAGACTTTTTCCTCCAATCAATTTAGCAAACATATTATTATAATTTGTTGCATGGTTGCCTCAATGATAGCCTTCGGTCCATGTTTAGAGATGATTTCTGATACCCCTTTCATACCATTCCTCATGGTTGGTTAATTTACACCTTTAGGTAAACTGAGAACTTAGTTTATTCCAGGAAATGTGCCAGGAACTAGAGATTCAACAATGGGTAGGGTAGCCACTATTAATGCACCCTTCAGCAGTTCTCAGTATAGTAAGTAGAGTTTCCAAATAAGGGAAGAAAAGTCGCTTCACTTTTCTTATAGTTTCAATAAAGTTCATTAAAAAAAAATATATCTTTTGGGAGACCTGGGTGGCTCAGTAGGTTGAACATCAGACTTTGGCTCAGGTCATGATCTCATAGTTCATGGGTTTGAGCCCCATATTGGACTCTGCCCTGGCATCTCACAGCCTGGAGCCTGCTTCACATTCTGTGTCTCCCTTTCTTTCTGCTCCTCCCCCACTTGTGCACGTGCATGCGTGCACGCTCTCTTTCTCTTTCTCTTTCAGAAAATAAACATTAAAAACATTTTCTTTCATTTCATTCTTTTACTTTTCATTGAGATTGCATTTGATAGTAGGAACCTCTATGGGCACTCTAGTTTCATTATTTCATTTGTTTTCTAGGCCTATATACTTGACATTGAAAATTTTTATTCCAGGTAATTCTCATGGCTTCACAAGGAGCTCTTCGGTTTACCTCTGAGTAAAAAAAAATTTCCCCTGTCTTGTTTGCTTCATTCACCCTCACATATTTGTTTTGAACATTTGAATTTGTGCTTGTTCAATGGTGTGTGAGCTTGAAATGCCAGGGGAAATAATTGGACAATGCAACCTACCCAAAGTTTAAAATCTTAATTATGCTTCCAACGTTCTATCAGTTGTCAGAAGCCCTCTATGTTGAATCACAAACAGTTTTTGAGAAGTTCTTGTGGTCTTAAAAAGTATCCTGGGAATGAATTTTTAAAGCATGTCTCAACTCATTTCCTTACAGTCTCTTTCCATTCACAAATCATTATCATTGCCTTCCCAAGTTTCTGGTGAACAGAGAATCCCTGAGAGACAGATTAAAAAAAAAAAAAAGTATCTAAATTGTCAGATGGAGTAACAGGGAAGTTCTAAAAGGTAGAATTTGTTTCCTTTCTAGATCAGGAGTTCTCTACTATTCAGTGGTGGTCTATGAAGTTATTTCACTAATTTATTCCTTTGTGAAATGAAAGCAGGTGAAAGAAAATGTTACAGCTGTCACTCTTAAATCACTGAAAATTCAAGAAGTTATCATCGTCTGGGTGAGCGCACCTGCAAAGACATCTGGGAAGAAGGATGCCTGAACTGCCTTCAACAGAATATTTTTTCTTTCTTTTTTTTTAAGTTTTATTTATTTATTTGGCGGGGGGTGCAGACAGAGAGGGAGAGAGGATCCCAAGCAGGCTCTGTACCATGTGGAGTCTCATGTGGGGCTTGATCTCATGAACTGAAATCATGACCTAAGCTGAAATTGCTCAGGCACCCCAAATATTTTTTTTTCTTAAACAAAGAGTTTTATGACACAATCTTCTTCAGAAACTTTATTTCATGTAACTGAAAACTTCATAATGTGATATATATAATATATAAAAGTATATATGTATATAATATAATCTACTATGTCTTACATAATATAAGTTTTATTTTATATATTATTTATTTATTTATTTATTTAATGTTTGTTATTTTTGAAAGAGAGAGAGAGAGACAGAGTGCGAGTGGGGGAAGGACAGAGAGAGAAGGAGGCACAGAATCTGAAACAGGCTCCAGGATGTGAGTTGTCAGCACAGAGCCCGACACAGGGCTGGAACTCACCTACAGTGAGATCATGACCTGAGCCGAAGTTGGACGCTTAACCGACTGAGCCACATAGGCACCCCGTGTTATTTATTTATTTAAAAAATTTTTATCTTTTTCCAAACTCCAATTACTTATTTTTCTACAAAACATCTAATAAGAGTTTGTTGCTGCTATTGTTGTTCTAGGAAATATAGTTTCAGAAAACTTGCCTAGGAAAATGCTTCTCATGAAGCCTACGGCTTTGGGATATAATAGTTTCAAAAGTAATAAAGAGGGTAGCAGAGACTCATTTTATTTTGTACTTGACTCTTGACCAACTGAAACACGCAAACACACTTACACCCCCACAGAAAGAATGCTTCATTGAAAAATTCTGTGTCTATACTGCGGCTCAACACTAAGAATAAGATGAGTACGTGGCTCTCATTCCCACGTATTAACCTCATTACTATTATTCCCAAATATTAGCACCTCCTGTATCATTTTCATGCATAAAAATGAAATTTCATTTAAGCAAATATTATTGGTCATAAGTTCACTCTAAAGTACTAAATATTAAAAATTCCTTAATTCCAAAGGAATTCCATAAGTCAAGAGGCAGAATGGAACACAGAGTTAGTAAAATCATGAGAGAAGTGAATGACTTTTTGAGACTTGGAAGAGGAAATTTCTTCAACACAGAGGTTGAGTGACTGGAACAAAGATCAAATTTTCTGACTTGACAATTTGGTCTACCCAATGCTCATTCCAGCTGTGCTACATAAAATCATTCTCAAATGCACATTTCTAAAGTTATTTCTGAAAAGAATATGCCAAAACTATTCAATGGTATTATGAGATAATGCAATTCTTTGTACCCTTGCCAGTATTAGGTGTTAATTTTTTTTTTATCCTTGCTAGTTTCATGTAGAAAAATTT
The DNA here is from genome assembly GCF_023721935.1 of Panthera uncia. Lineage (NCBI taxonomy): Eukaryota > Metazoa > Chordata > Mammalia > Carnivora > Felidae > Panthera > Panthera uncia. The sequence continues at coordinate 63,657,206 of NC_064811.1, read as the reverse complement.
CTCATTACTTTTTCATTAGAAATTCTTTATTGGTGAGGTTAAATATTTTTAATATTTTCGTGAATTATATTTCCATCATATCATGCAACATATGCTGGCTATGTAGGGCCTGAAGATCTCATCTGTAAAATTCTGTCCCTTTATTTCATTTCCACTCTCTCCATTGTTTTGCTTTATGAATATATTCAGTGAGAATAAGGTATAAATAAAACTAATCAGTTTTTTGTCTTATCCCTATAATCCTAGAGGATGATTTGATGATAAAGTTGATCATAACTGTGATGAGAATACAGTGAAAAATTGTCTGTACATTTTATTACCATGATGTTTTTAATTTGGCTAAGTATCATGATTGTCAGAAAAAAAATAAAGATGTTATCACCATTATCAGTTAACACTGTTTAAAAGAGCTAGTGATTGTGTTATACCAAGAAAAGGAAGTTATGCAAAGTTATTAGAAATGGCAAATAAATAAAGTCATTTTAAAATAAAATAACTGTGTTAAATTATAGAATCTATAGATTATCGCAAATTCTTTGGACATTTTGGATTATGTATATCATCTGTCTTATGGAATAAAATATATATCTTCCCCACTTAAAAGTTACAGTTTATCATTTTGCTCCTTGTACTGAAGTCTAGATGAAATCCAGATAAGTTATTTTATATAGAAAGTGAATTCTAACCTCTAGATATTCAAAGAATGAGTATTCAGTCCGATTCATGGAAAGCCTAGGTGTGGATACATGAAAAATCATGGAAGTAATTTTCATATAATAACAATTTTACCAAATTTTACCAAATGTAACAAATTTGTAAACTAATGTTTAATGTTTTTATTTTTTTATTTAAAAAAATGTTTTTAAAAAACAAGATTGGTAGTTAGATACATTTGGTACACTTTTTTTTTCAAGTTTCTAGGTCAGTTTATTGAAGAAAATGCTGAGATTTCACGGTGAGCTGTGAAATCATTTACCATTTGCGCCTACTTTATTGGTGTGAGTCTGGATTTTTTCTTTAATATTGTGCAAGCAATGCAAAACACAAAAATAAAACTGAAGATTGAGACTGCATCAGTCATTCCTAGCCCAGAGTTCACATGTTTGTGTTCATTAAAACAGCATCAGGCACAGGCACTCTAGAAAACAGTGTGACGGTGCTTCAAATAATTAGAAATAGAATTACTCTATGACACAGCAATAGCACTGCTAGGAATTTATCCAAAGAACAATAGCCAAATTATGGAAAAAGCCCAAATGCCCATCAACTGATGAATGGATAAAGAAGATGTGGTGCACGCACATGCACACACACACACACACACACACAAAAGAATACTACTCAGCAATGAAAAAGAATGAAATCTTGCCATTTGGTACACTGTTTCTTACACTAATGGTCTAGGTATGGGACCACTTTTTGGATATGCCTGAATAGCCAGTATATCCCATGCCAGAGATAAGGAAAGACCTAAAGAGGAAGGAGAAAGAAACAGGAAGGCCTATTGCAATTGATGAGGGATTTGTAATGTATGGAAATGAGAAGGATGAAGACAGTTAAGGATACCAACGGCTAAAATTTATACTTATTATTTGCCAAGCATTGTACTTGTGTCTTCCGCACAAGGATGTAGGTTGCAGCCTTAAAAACAAATTTATAAGGTAGATGATATTTTAAATTTCCAATGATGTGAGTAAGAACTAAGGCTTAGAGAGGTGAAACCTCTTTCCCAAGGTCAAAGAGCTCAGTGGCAGTGGTGGATTTAGAATACAAACCTATGTGAGTTAGAAACCTGGACATTTATTTTATTTTACTTTGTTTTGTCTGTTTGTTTTCTTACTTTCTTACTTACTGAAAGTGATATATGCACGTAGTTAAAACATTCAAATAGTTTAATGAGACACAAAACTAGAATTTAAAAAAAAAGGCAATCAGCTACTCTGTTTCTAAAATTTCACACACAAGATGCAATACACTTAATTCTTTTACCTGTATCCTTTGGTCATTTACCCCAATATTTCTAAATATCAAAGCTTATACTACATTTTTTTGTAAATCAAGTTTACTGAGCTCTAATATATCACAAGATGTACTGTTCAATGAGCTTAGATGAATGTGCTCATCCATGTAATCACCACTCCGATCGAGACAGGCATTGCCCTCATGCCAGAAAGTTCCCCAGATACTCCTTTCCAGTCAATCCTTCTACCCAGTCTGACCCAAGACGCTGATATAATTTTTATCAACATGAACTTACATACATTAGTTTTACTTCTCTAAGACATCATGAATACTACCTTCTTTTTTATGTGTGTGGCTGCTTTGGGGTCAGCAAAATAATCTTGAAATTCATCCATGTTGTTGCATGTAATCAGCACTTAGTAGTACTCCATTGTATAGATATGTCATAATTTTTAAAATTAATATTACTTTGATGGATATTCAAGTTATTTCTAATGTTTGGCTTTTAGGACTAAATTTACCATGAATATTGTGCACAAGTTTTTGTGTGGACATATGTTTTTATTTCTTTGTAGTAGAATGACATAGGTGTATGTTTAACTTGATAAGAAACTGCTAAAACGTTTTCCCAAGTTCTACCATTCACATTTTCATTCCTAGTGTATGAGACTTCTAGTTCCATATTCCCACTGACATTTATTTTTGTCAGTATTTTTAATTTTAGTCATTCTCTAAACCAGTATCTCATTTTGGTTTTAACATGGTTTGTATCTGCCTGAAGAGTAATAATTTTAAGCATCCATTCATGTGTTTTCTTTTGGAAAATATATCTTGAAGTCCTTTGCTCATATTCTACTGGTATATTTTCTTCTTTTTTTTTGAGTTGCAGGGTCATGAACATAGTTTTTGTATGTATTTCGTCATACATATTTATTGCAAATATTTTCTCCCAAAGTGTGATTTGCCTCATTATTTTCTTAATTATGTTTTTTGAAGAACAGACGTTACTAATTTTGTTGAAGTCCAATTTATCAATTTGGATTATAAGTACTTTTTTTTTCTAAGAAATCTTTGCCTACCTTAAGGGCATAAAATTTCTCTACTCCGCTTTCATTTAGAAATTTTGTGGATTTACAATTTTCATTTAGAACTGTGATTCATTTCAAGTTAATTTGTGTAGGGTCAAAGATTTTTTTTTTTTGAATTGATATTCAACTGATCCAGTACCATTTGTTTGAAAAGCTATACTTTCCATTAAATTACCTTGTCACCTTTTTAAAAATCAATTGACCATATATGTATAGGTCTCTTTCTGGAATCTCTTTATTGTTTCATTAATCAATTTTTAAATTTTTATGTCTATACCACACTCCCATGGTTATTATAGCTTTATGGTAAGTCTTGAAATCATGTAGTGTAGGCCCTTCAGTCTTTTTTATTCTCTTCAAAGTTCTTCTGACTAATGTAGGTTTCTTATTCCACCATTTTTTATGATTCCGTTTGAGATATGTGTGTTTACTGCTTAATTCTCAAGATGAGAAGTTATTTTCTCCTTTCCCCATTATAATTTTGTCAAAATTTTGGTTAAACCAGTGTTCAACTTACTGCTCGGTTATTATAGTGATATAATATTATTTACAGATGATTCATATGATGTATAATCATTTGCATTCTCTTTCTTGTAAGGAAAAGTTTTTCGTAAAAGTTTTGTTTTCCCTGGGGTTGTTAGTTGCTTTATATTGACGTTTGCTTAACCTCAGATAAAGCTATCTCTAATTCTTCTCTAACTCTATACCAGAATTCAAATCTTTTTGACAATTTTCAAATATATTATTAGCATTCCATCAACCTCCTGTTCTAATAATGGTGTTTTGTCTCCAAGCTTGATAGACAGTTGTCATCCCAGAATCTATCTCCATAACTCTGGGAATCTTCTTCATTTATATCCTGTATTAGATTAAGATTTTCAGTTTCCTGCATCCTATATCTTCCTTAGTTTTCCTATACCTTCCTTAGCATACTTTTTGCTTAGTATGGAACACATCCTCCAGTGGCTAAGAAAATGTGCATAGGAGCTAAATTTTTGGAGAAATTTTGTGTTTGAATAATGTCTTTATTTAGAAGCGGATGTAAAATTGTAGGTTAGAATCATTTTTCCCTCGGAATTTTTAACTATTGCTTTATTTTATTTTAACTTCCAATGTTTCTATTGGGAGGTTTGATGCACTTTTGAATCCAGCTTCTTTTATGAGTGAGTGAGTGCGTGTGAGTGTGCATGCATGGAGGCATCTGTGCCATTATCCAAACAGAATGTTTATGTGCACAAGCACACACATTTGAATGTTTTTAAGTTATTTTCATTCTCACGCATCTGAACTTTCATGGTAACATTCCTTAGTGCATGTCTATTTTATTTATTGTGCTAGGGATTTTTTTTGCACATTTTCAGTTTAAATACGCTCTTCAGTTTGGGGATATTTTATGGAGTTTTATATATAATTATCTGCGGGGTTTTCTCTGTTTTTTTTTTTCTTTTGGAAAATGTTATTCAAATAATGGATTTCTTGGTCAGGTTTTCTACTTTTCTAATATTTCCTATATTTTATATCTTGGTGATTTTATTTTAATTTCTGGATATTTGCTCAAATTTATCCTCAAACGTTTTTTTCTTTTCTTGAATTTTTTATTGTGATAAAAAACACAACATAAAATTTATCATCATCATCATTTTTGTGTATATAGTACAGTAGTGTTAGCCAGAGACACATTGTAGTGCAACACATTTCCAGAAGTGCTTCATCTTGCAATATTGAAACCGTATACCTATTGAACAATGGCTTTCTTTTTCATCCTCCTCCGGGGCCCCAGCAGCCACCATTCTACTTTCTATTTCTAAGAGTCTGACTACTTTAGATACCATATATAAGTGGAATCATGCGGTATTTCTCTTCTTGTGACTGACTTATTTCACTTAGCATAATGTCCTCAAGGTTCATCCATGTTGTAGTGTATGAAAGATTTCCTTCACTTTTAAGGCTGAATCATATTCCACTGTATGTATATGCCATACATACATCTCCATTCATCTATCAATGGACGTTTGCTTTGCTTTCACCTCTTGACTATTTTAAATAGTGCTGCAATGGACATGGGTGGGCAAATATCTTTGAAATCTGGTTTTCAGTTCTTTTGGATATATATCCAAGACTGTGATTGCTAGATCATATGGTAATTCTATTTTTAATTTCTGAGGAATCTTCCTATTGTTTTCCGTAATAACTCCACCATTTCACATTCCCATCGACAGTGCACAAGAGTTCAAATTTCTCCACATCCTCACCCACACTCGTGCTTGTTTTGTTTATTGATAGTGGGCATAATATGCATGAAATACCTCATTTAGTTTTAGATTTGCATTTCCAAAAAAAAAAGATTTGCATTTCCCTGATGATTAGGGACATTGAGCATCTTTTCATATACTTGTTGGTCATTTGTATAAATTTTTTGGGACAATGTCTATTTAGGTCCTTTGCCCATTGTTAAACTGAGTCATTTATTTTTATTGTTGTTGAGTTGTGGGAATTCTTTATATATTCTGGATATATTTTTATTATTAATTTTTTAAGTTTATTTATTTTGAGAGAGGGAGAAAATGGGGAAGGGGCAGAGAGTGAGGGCAAGAAAGAGAATCCCAAGCAGGCTAATTACTATCAATGTGGAGGCTGATGTTGGGCTTGAATTCACAAACAGTGAAATCATGACCTGAGCCAAAACCAAGAGTTGGACACTTAACCAACTGAGCCACCCAGGTGCCCCTATTTTTTATTATTGAAATATGGTTGACATATAATGTTATATTAGTTTCAGGTATACAGCATTGTAATTTGGCATTCTATTACTCAATGCTAATCACAATACGTATAGTGTTATTATACCATCTGTTATTATACCAAGTATTACAATATTATTGACTATATTCCCTATGCTATACTTTTCATTTCCATAACTCATTTATTTTATAACAAGAAGTTTATACCTCTTAATCCCCCTTTACCTATTTTCCCATCCCTCCACCCGTCTCCCCTCTGGCAACCAATGGTTTGCTCTATTTAAGAGTGTTTGTTTTTTGTTGTTGTTTGTCTTGTTTTTTTGTTTTTTGTTTTTTGTTTGTTTCGTTTTTCAAATTCCACATGTAACTGAAATGATATGGTATTTGCCTTTTTCTGTCTGATTTATTTCACTTACTGTAATACACTCATGGTCCATGTGTATTGCCACAAATTTTATTCTTTTTTATGACTAAGTAAAATTCTATTATATATATCTATACTCATCTGTCTATCTATCTATCTATCTATCTATCATCTATTACATCTTCTTTATCCATTCATCTATTAATGGACACTTAGGTTTCTTCTTTATCTTAGCTATTATAAATAATGCTGCAATAAATGTAGCAGTGCATATATTCTGGTCATTAATCCGTCATCAGATATATGGTTTGAAAATATTTTCTCTCATTCCATAGGTTGCTTTTTAACTCTGTTGGTTGTTTTCTTTGCTGTGCAGAAGGTTTTAAGTTTGTTGTAATCCATTTGTCTACGCCTGCTTTTGATGACTATGCTTTTGGTATCATATCCAAGAAATCATTGCCAAATTCAATGTCATGAAATTTTTGTTCTATCTTTTCTTCTATGAGTTTTATAGTTTCAGATATTAAATTTAGGGCTTTAGCCAATTTTAAATTAATTTTTGTACATGAAGTGAGGTAAGGGCCCACGTTTATTCTTTTGCATATAGGCATCCAGTTTTTCCAGCACCATTTGTTGAAGAAACTACCCTTTACACATTGTTGTAGCCTTGACAGCCTTGTCAAAGATCCTTTGGCTATATAGACAAGGTTTTATTTCAGGACTCTCTGTTCTGTTCTGTTGGTTTATTTGTCAGTCTTCATGTCAGTACCATACTGTTTTGATTGCCATTACTTCATAATATGTTTTGAAAGCAGAATGTGTGAGGTCTCCAGGTTTGCTTTTCTTTCTCAGGATTATTTTGGCAGCTTGGGGTTCTTTAAGACATTGGGCTGTAAGGGTGGGGAGTCTCACTTTACATATGTGGATTTTCACTTAACTCTATTTTCACTATAACCTCTCCACCCTCCATTGAGCTGGGTGGTACCATGACCAGGGTCCCTTTGGTCCAGCAGAAAGTAAATCCCCAGTCTTCTACTGTGATGGATCTGGAGATGGGGAGGGGTGACACTTGCTTTGCTGTGTGGTGGAGGACAGGGTCTAGGGTCTCCGGTGATATTTTTTATTGCTTTGAACTAAATAAAGATTCAGCAAATGCTCATTGGGTGAGTGATCTTGTCTTTCAGCATTAGTGAACTGATTGCTGGACTGAGGAGCAGACAGTTTAGACAAAAGGAGTACAAAAAGTTTAAGCAAGAAAAAATTGAAATTAAAAAGTAATTAAAATTGTTAGATTCCTGAAATTTTTAATTGCAATCCATTAGTCATTGTGAATATGTGATTTCTTCATGAAGTCTTTTTTTAAGAAACATTATGGAATTTATGTCTATAATATTTAAAACTCTGCTGTCATAAGCAGAAATATTAGAATCCTAAACGGACAATCACTGAAGTGAACGTGCTTAGTTTTTGCATGTAGATTTCTCAATATCTCTGCCAATAGGATGAGAAATTTAAGAAATTCTTTAGGAGAACAATTTCATTCCTCTGAATAGCTCATCATTTGTCTTCTGGGGTTTTTCATGTAGGCTATTTAGGTGAATATTAAACGTGTGAATGGACATATTTTGTACCCATGATGCTACAGATTGGCATCTCCCAAAGACAAGAGATATTGCCAAGTCTATCACTAATCAAGTTCTATAATTTACAACCTGTGCAAACAAACCGTGGGCTGAGAACTATAGCAGTTGTGCTGAGCATTTCTGGGAAGTTACCATCATCCCAGCGCCAATTATTAAAACCTCTTACACACATTAAAGCTATAAAGATTAAAAATATAGCACACTTGTCATTAAATATGGATGACTTCATCTAATATGCATTATATACAAAAACAACGTCCTGCCACTTGAGCTTTATCACTACCCTATGGAAAATCCACAAACCCAGAGTCCCACATCAAAGCTCATTTTGGCAAAGCCAAGGAACAACTTCGTCATGCAAAATAAACACAGATGTTCCACACTCAGGCAACTGGCTAAGAGGAGATGGTGCATAGGGGATGCACAATCTCTGTAAAAGATAATGTCTCCTTACACGCCCTACAGCAGTATCTTCTGTGGAGGCTGCAAACATGGCTTAAGAGGACTGATTCTTCTGTTTTAAAAAATTATCTTTCCTGACTCTTGCTGTGAACACACTGAACTGAGTTCTTGTGTGTGTGTGTGTGTGTGTGTGTATGCAGACGTGTATGCACACTGCCTGCAAATGCCGATGTGGATGTTTTTGAGCTAGAGAACTATATTTCACATGCATCTTAGGCAGTGCCTTTCTTGTCAGTGATTTATTGATTCCTGTCTGTAAGGTATGATATTAATAACCATATTAATTATAAGGAGGTCTGAGGAAGGAAAAGTTACTAGCCTCTCCCATTAACTGACAGTTAATGTTGGGCGGTTCCAAATGACCAGACAGCTATAATTGACTTCCCTTTGTTCCTTTCATTCTCAGCTAATTGCAAGAGAATATTTCCGCTAAACAAACATTCCTGGGACTCAAATGTATTTCTCCCAGAAATAAAAATAGAGTTGCAAAAGATAAAGAACACGTGTTTGGGATTTCTGACATTTGGCCTAGATTTGCGCTGACAATCAGTTATGGCCTATTTAAAACGCCCAGTCAAAATCGAGTTTCCCGTTTCCCCTCATACTGTCATGGGATTGCAAAGGATAGAAGAGGGTAGGATTGGAAAGAGAAGGTTAAGATTTGGGGTTAATGTGATTTGGGGAGCTATATATTTTTGTGAACACTTCTGTCTTGAGATAGTTTTACTCTAAAATATACCTAAATCTTATGGAGGGTTGGGGGAGAGTTAGAAAGCCAACAGAATCTCCCTATGTTCTGCCAGCAATATTGTCTTCATAGACAATATTGTCTTGGTTATAATGGGAGATCAATCCTAGTAGTCATATTCTAATTAGTACATACAATATGTGAAAAGCATTTTAGGGAATAAGTAACCTCTTGAGAAGGCCAGGCATCTTGTTCATTATCTCCCACCGACTTATATTTAAAGTATCCTGCCTTAAATGTGATAGGCAGAAAACTTCAGCCTGTATCCCGTTTGTCCTTCATTTGCTACAAGTATTTTTGTGCCCTGATGCTCTCTTTATGGCAATATCCTTTACGCTTTTCTAATGATGCACTCATTGATATTTTTAATTTTTTTAAGTTTATTTATTTATTTAGAGAGATTGAGAGGGAGAAAGTGCATGTGAAAGCATGAGCAAAGGAGGGGCAGAGAAAAAGGGAGAGAAAAAGAGTCCCAAACAAGCTCCCCGTTCTCTCAGTGCAAAGCCCAATGTGGGGCTCGAACTCACGAACCATGAGATCATGACTGAAATAAAGAGTCAGAAACTTAACTGACTGAGACACCCAGGTGCTCCTCTTTTTCATATTTTGAATATAGATTCCCAAAATATATTTATTTATTGCTTTATGACTTATTAGAATAATATAAATATTGTAAAGCATACTCAGAAATAAAAACTAAAACCAGATGAAGCAAGGATAAAATTTTAAAGACAATTTTAATTTTACTTATTGTTAATTTAAAAGCCCTCTTGTGTTATCATTTTATTTTAGATGAAAATGACGTTGAGTCTGGCACAATGTCTAAATATGCCTTACAAATCTGGTTATCCCCTATAATATAGCAATTTAAGAATCTGGTTCTAAGTGTAGATTATTTTCACATTTGGTTATAATAACTGCTATACTTGAAAAGATACTTTCTACAAATATAGTGAGTCAAACAGGAAGACATTTTTGGCTGTGATTAATAAATTATGATGCTCATTAAAAGATTTTCAACCCCACAATTAAGTAAAACTATTTTTCTTAAAATTTGACTAATACATTTCCTCCTTCCCTGATGTCAGTCGGTTTTCCTTGCAAACCAATAAGAAATTATTACATTAACAAATTTCGTCAATATACTGAAAGTTTTATTTTCAAGATTTTAACATGCACGGATTTAAAATCCTTACATAGATTTCTTTATTGTGGGGGGCCAAAACTACTGTTTAATAATGGGGAAGTTTCCAAATATCAGTTTTCAAGATGCCGTTTCCATTGTTCAAGCTACTTTCTCACTTATTATTCAAGTGTTACCTTTATCTTGGAGGGACATATTAATATTTTTCCTTAAATATCTGTTAGGTAGCATGCTCCTGTCAGCCACTTGCCATCATAGAAAATGTTAATAAACTTGGAAAAACTTTACTTTACGTAAAAGGATAATGAGTAGCTCATTTAAATTCCAACAATTTATCAGAACCTTACTCTGAGATAATTGGTGAAACTCTGTGGGCAAAAAAGTTTCATGATTTTGCCCTGTTTTACTACAAGATAATATATATTCTAAGTGTCTTATCCTTGTACAATAACTGTATTATGAAATACTTTAGTAGATTTTTCTATTTCTCGTTTCAACTTCTTTTCTGCAATAGTTTTGTAAAAATGGTATGAATGCATTTCACAAATGATAATATTGATTAATGTAATCTCAGAATACCTCTTTGAGTTAATTCTATTTGGAGCCATGCTTAGAGTTGGACTTCCAAGGTCAAGCTTATATCAAATATCATGTTTTGAAATATATTAGTTTTATTTTAAAATGTCATTAGTGCTAAAGTACATCTTCTCTGACTCAGTTTTTCTTAAGCATAAGTTCATAAAAATAGTTATCTGTGTATTTCAGTATTGAAGTAGGATCTGGAAAACACCATAAGCTGAAACAAAATCTACAGGCAGATGGAAAAGGTAAATGAAGTCCCCCTTCCCTTTACTTCTGACTTCCAGCTCTTTTGTCTCTCTGGTCTTGAGATTTGGGGTTTGGGAGTGGATCCTGTAGGCTCTGTTGAGGTCCTGTCAGAAAGAATAAAGGAGCTAGTGATGAGCTCCTTCCCACTTTCCTGCTGGTCCAAGGTCCCTTTCCAGGGGCCTCAGCAGGGGCTGACAGCCTGTCAACTTCCACAACATAAGTTTATCGAGTTAGACACCTTCTGTGATATTCATGACTTTTAGGATACTTCAGAAAATAGAAGTAAACCCCATTAATCCAGTAAAAAAATAACAAACTTCTTAAGTGGTTCAGCAGTCAGAGAGAGGAAAAATAGTCCAAATAATCAATGTCAGGTTCAGTGAAACAGAACAGTTTAGGGACACAGAGAAGTATATGATTTTTTTTTAATGAAAAAAAAGAAAAAACAAAACAGTAAGAGAAGTCAAAGAGAATTGAGTGCAGCACACACACATACATGCACGAGCACACACACACACCCTTACACAATTTCCTGAGGCTTAAAAAAAATCTTAAGCTAAAAATTCAGTACATAAGATGTACTGAAAATACATGTTATGGAGAAAATAGTCATTATTAATATTTGTATTAATCATATTATTATCTATAAAGAAATTATCAATACATTTTAAAAATAGAAATTATAGAGGCACCTAGGTGGCTCAGTCTGTTGAGCATCTGGCTCTTGTTTTCATCTCAGGTCATGATACCAAGGTCATGGGATCAAGCCCTGCATAGGGCTCTGCATTGAGCATGGAGCCTGCTTGGGATTCTCTCTGTCTCTCTGTCTCTCTCTTTTCTCCTCTCCCCCACTTGCTCTCTCTCTCTCTCTCTCTCTCTAAAAATTAAAAAATTAAAGAAATAGAGATTTTACAGGTCACTCTTTTGTTATAATTCAATATAATTAGAAATTAAAAATTAAACAGAGGTACCTGTCTGGCTCACTTGGATGAGCATGCAACTCTTGATCTCACAGTTGTGAGTTCTGGCCCCATGTTGGGTAGAAAGATTACCAAAAAAAATAAACACATAAACTTTATATATATACATATATATATATATATATATATATATATATAATTAAAAAGGAAAAAATATAAATTAAACTGAAAAAAGTCTTATCTACATAGAAATTAAGAAATATGTTTAAGTTGAAGAGCAATAAAAAGAACATTGAAATCTAGATATAAGGAAAAAATAATATGAAAACATACAGTGATGGAAAAGTTAGGGTCATAGAAATATTTATACTTTTATTGTTAGGTTCATGGCAAAGGAAAGAAGTTAGAACAATAACTGCAAAATATGTTAAAAGAAACTGGAAAGGTAGAATTAGTAAAGATAAAGGCTGAAACATTTAAATTGAAAATCAAGAAATAAGAGAAGGAATAAATAAGTCCAAAACATAGTACTTTGAAAAAGATTATGAAAGAATTCCCTCAATGATAATAACAACAACAAAATCAGTTAGTGAGAAAGGCTGCACAATCATAGATGCAGAGATGATGTTTTTTAAAGTTTGATTATTTCTTTAAGATTTCTTGGTCAGATCTTTTTAATTATTACTGCTTCTGCCACATAACATGCCTGATAAAGTGATCACATGAGTAAATTTGCCTATATGTGAATTCTAGAATCCTTCTCTTATTCTTCCCTAAACCTACTCCAACCAAACTTTTGACCCACCACTTCACTGAGACTTCTCTTGTCAACATTACTATACCTTGGTTTTGCAATGTCTCATTCAGTTCTCAGTCTGCATGGTTTGTTGTTGTTGTTGTTGTTGTTGTTGTTGTTGTTTTGTCCTCTTGGCAAGGATTAACACAATGAATTACGTCTTTCTCCTTAAAACACTTTCTTCTCATGAGTTCCAACATCACAACTTTCCCAACCTTCCTCTTACTTTACTAGCCATTCTTTCTCAGAGCTTTCTTTAGTAAGTTTTGTACTATTCTCCTAACCTCTTTTTGTTAAAATGTCCTTGGTCCACTTGTCTTCACAACCTCATTTGGCCTCATGGCGTTAACACTATCCAGTCTCCCAACTCCAACCTACCTATTCTCTCTTACATATATACATGTGCGTGCACACACACACACACACACACACATATACACACACATACACACACACACAATCTAATCCTACTCCACTTCTTGCCTTCCCCATTCCCATCCTTGCAGTTGCTCAGATAAAAATTATTAGCATTGCCCTCCACTCCTGCTTTTCTCTAGCATCCCATGTCCAATTTGACAGGAAATTTTGTTCCACTTTCACATTATACTCAGAGACACTTATTTCTGCTGCTGGAAGATAGAAGAATAGAAGTTACCTGATATGAACAACAGAAAGAAAATAGACTGGAAAAAAATCGACAGAAATTCAGGGAACTGTAGGACTATAACAAAACATCTAACATTCATGTCACGGGAGTCTTGGAAGGAAAAGAAAATGAGAACAGAATGGGAAAAGGATATGAAGACATAATGACTGAGAACTTACCCAACTGCCAAGACATATACATCTATCTACACATTCAAGAAGTTGAGTGAAACACAAACAGGGTAAACCCAAAGAAATACACACCGAGATACATCATAATTAAAATTCCAAAAATTAAACAGAAAGAAAAAAATCTTGAAGGCAGTGAGAGAGAAATGTCACCTTACCATTAGGATAAAAACAATTAGAATGACAGAGGCTCTCTCATCGGAAACCATGCAGGCCAGAAGTAAGTAGACATGGAAATACAACATGGACCAACAGTTGTACTCCGGGACGTTTACCTCAGAGAAGTAAAGATATAAGTTTACCTAGAAACCTATACACAAATGTCGATAGCATCTATTTGTAGTAGACAAATAATAGAAAGAACTCAGATGTTTAAATGGTTAAAAATATTGTGGTACATCCATGCCCTGGAATGCTATTTAGCGATTACAAAAATAAATTATTGACACATGCAACAACCTGGAGGAATCTTCCAGAGAATTGTACTGAGTAAAAAAAGCCAATCACAAAAGTAATAGACTGTATATAATTCTATTTATATATCATTCTTGAGGTGATAAAAGTATAGAAATGGATAAGAGGTTAGTGGTTGCCAGAAGTAAAGAAACGGGTAGTGTGGGAAAAGGCCACAGTGTAAAATGAGGTATCGATGGGGCACCCTGGGATCCCTGGGTGGCTTAGTCAGTTAAGTTTTCAACTTTGGCTCAGGTCATGATCTCATAGTTCATGAGTTCGAGCCCCGCATCCTGCTCTCTGCTGTTAGCACAGAGCTTGCTTCAGATCCTCTGTCCCTCTTTCTCTCTCTCTGAAAAAAAATAAACATTAAAAAAATGAGGGATCCCTGTGGTGATGGAAATGTCCTTTATCTTGACTGTATCAACGTCAATACCCTGGTTGTGATATTATATTACAGCTTTGCCAGATGTTATCCTTGGGGGAAACCATTCTTAAACTTATGTGAAGTACCATAATCTCAAAAAAATATATAATAATAATAATTAAAAAAAACAAATTCAGGAAAACAAGCAGAATAAACAAATCCATGTGTTCTCTTTAAAGTTTATGATTTTTAATAACAGTGTATAATACACAGTCAGCTGATAAGAGAGCAGTCAGAACTCAAAAATATCATAAACTCTTGCTGTGGACCTAGTTAACCATAGTTCATTCATAGTACATAGTGCAAGGCACAATGTATTTTCCCTCTGATCTTCTAATCAACTGATTGTTCCTCAGAAAGTGGAAAATGGTCATTGGAATAGGTAGCAGAGGGTTTAAACCATAGATAATTCATTACTTGCAAATCTCTGTCCAAAAGATTCAATGTAAGTAATTGAGAGTCTTCAGGCCTAATTGAGTGGCGTTTAACGATCTAGTTCTTTTTAGTCGACACACAATTCAAAAGTAATTTGTTGTAAGTGTGAGGAGCACTGACAAAGAAAGTCCTTTCTCCTGTAGTTGTGAAGAGTCCTAGTTGGGGAATTTTAAACACCCAAGGGTTGACTTTGGAGTTCCACATTGCAGAACCAAGTTGACTTGGAGTGAGCCGTCACTCTCTCATGTCAGAGCACTGAGAGCTGTCATGGAGCTCGGGCCACCATTTACGTGCCAATGACACTTACGGAAAGTAGAATTATAGTGTGGATTTGTGCTTCTTCCTTTTGTTACTATGTGGCTGGCATACAATAGCACAGGTGCTATTTCTGCCTTCACTCTTCTGTTAAGTGTTCTCCAGGTCATTTCTTTACTAAGTCTCAGGGAGGTAAACATTTAAACTAAACTGACACCTGGAACAGTTGTGTTTTCTATTAGCCATTCCCAGGTATGACCCTGTGTTACACTAAACCCCGAACATCTGCACCCTACAGGCTGGCCCCAAGTGTGACAGATTGTAAGCACCTCGTTGGGAGGTGCTCGTCTTAGCAACTACTGTGTCCTATCACTTGTCATAGTAACTCCTTAGAATAAGAGCTGAATAAACATTGTGGATTTGGGGGATGATTGCAAACTATCATGGCCAGCCGAAAGAAACTCTTTAAGCAGCTGCTAAACAATATAAGAATCGTGAAAGGAGTCTATTCTCTCGCTAGACATGTGTTTGTGCACTCAATTATTTTCATTGTTATTTAGAAGACTTGATTGATAGGGGTTACCAAATAAATGTGGATAAAGTTTATAATTCCGATTTTGTATTAGATGGCTGCATAACAAACTTTATGAGGACTAAAGTGCCATTTTACAGATTGATTCCTTTCCATTTTCAGTGCCTGCTGTATGTCAGGTATAATTGTTAGATTTCAGGGTTAAAATGGTGAGCAAGAGTGAATGTAATCTCTGTACTCAAAGCCCTTACAGAACGTTAGTCATCTAGACAAATAGATACAAACTACATTGAGCCAGGAAGAGGGGTATCTGCTAGTAGGAAACTTTGTCATTGATCTTATAACTTTGAAGAGTTATTCTATGTGCTGCATACTAATTCTTATAGTCAGCAATGCTTAATGAAAGCATATTTTCCAAGTTTGTATCTTATTTGTTTATTTTTAATGGCATCTTTTATTAAATAGCTTTGTTCAGGGGTTTGTGGTTGGCTCAGTCAATCTAGCTTCTAACTTCGGCTCAGTTTGTGAGTTCGAGCCCCATGTTGGGTTCTGTGCTGACAGCTCAGAGCCTGGAGCCTGCTTCAGATTCTTTGTCCCTCTCTCTCTGCCCCTCCCCCACTCACGCTCTGTCTCTCTCTCAGAAATAAACATTAAAAGTTTTTTTTTTAAACAAGCAGTTTTGTCAATTTAATATAATCACTTTAACATTTTTGAAATTATAACTAGCACATTTTGATTTAAGAAATCATTCCCTAATCAAATCTCATTGTCCTACATTGCTCTTACAATGCCTTTTAAAGTTTTGAATTTTTACTTTTCACATTTGTGTTTAATCTATCTGTAATTGAATCTTGTGTACAATGTGAGGTAGGGATTAAATTTTATTTTTTTCCTGTGGTTATTGATTGCTCCAGCACTGCTTATTGAATACTCTTTACTAGATACACTAATCTGCAATACTGCTAATTTGTATCACTTACAGGCCTATGTTTTTATGGCTTCTTTATAGACTTTCTGGATGCTTTCATTAATTATTTTGTCTTATTTCCATTGGTCAAACTGTCTTGATTACTAGATCTTTATGTAAGTCTTGACACCTTATTGGGCAATCTCCCACCTTGATTTTCCTTTTCAGGAATATTCTGGCTATTCTTAACCTATTGTTCATTTGGCTTGTCCAATTTTATGAAAAACTCTTTGAGCATTTCATCATATTTGCAGTGAATCTGTACCTTAATTTGGGGGAAATTGGCATCTTTTTGTGATTTTGAGTTTACCTAACATAAATTTGGGATATCTCTTCATTTGTTTATTTTTGTCTTATAATGTCACCCCCAAAAGTTTTATAATTTTCTGCATACAGGTCTCACGCATTTTTGTTAGATTCTTTTCCCTAAGTACCTTAAATGCTTATTCTTATTATAAGCGCTTTCCTTCTCACTATATTTCTTATTTGTTGCTTGTGTACGTGTCAGTTATTAAACTCCTCTTGTTGATAAAAATTTGTCTAAAAATGTGTGTTTAGATTCTTTGGATTTTCAATCACTTTTTTAGAATCAATTTCATCCAATAATAAATGTCTTTGCAATACTTCTATCTTAAATTTATTTTTTCTTATCTTACTTTATTAGATAAAACCTCAGGAGAACATTGACTACCACAGGTGATAGCGGCTATCCTTATCATTTCTTGTTTTACAAGGAATGTTTCTAATGTTTTCTTTTTATTAATGATATTTACTCTAGATATTTTTATATGTGGACAATGCCATGTCGAACATAACTTTGAAGATTACCTTGTAGTGATATTACTACTTAAAATCAGAAATATAGGGAAATGAGCAGACATAAGTAGGGAGTTGAGGGAAGAAGTTCAGCTAGTAAATGGAGACATGCAAGTTCAAAATTGAACTCTGCATCTTTACTCAGCACCCACATATGTTTACCTTTTAAGTCTCTTTGTATAGTATTCTTTGATTCTTTCAGAAAATCTTAGGTACATCTTCCTGGATATGTCCATCCAACTTTGTACATATCAGCTTTGCAGCAATTACAGCACCGTGTTGAAATCATGTGTTTACATGTTTAGCAGCCCAAATTGTATCAGCTAGCTACCCTTTTCCATTTTTTCAACTCCACAACCAGTCTTTCAGTTGAAAAGCCCTGTCAATTTGTTAATGTACCTCTGAAGCAGGCTTTGAGTGCATCTGATTTTATCTCCATTTTTACTTCTTTACAGTCTAAGCCAACATTACCAGTCACCTAGACTGGTATCAGCCTTCAACCTGTTGCTCCCATTACACGCTTCTACCATCATTGTCTGTACTTCATAAAACAGTTTTATTGGTCCATTAAAAGTACAAATGAAATTACATCACTCCTTAGCTAATCGTTTCCCTTATACTCAGAATAAAATTCAAACTTCTTATTCTGCCTTAAAAAGCTCTATGTTGGGGCACCTGGGTGTCTCAGTCTTTTAAACATTCAACTCTTTACCTCAACTCAGGTCTTGATCTCAGGGTCATGAGTTCAAACCCCACACTGGGCACCATGGTAAGTCCTATGTGATTTGGCTCTTTTTTTTTTTACTGCATCCTAGAATTGGGGCATCCGAGAGTTGGTGGCAAACCCATCTCAACCCAGCACCATTTCAGACAGGCCTTCCCTGCTGGAAGAAATAAAACGAATAAATAATATGTAAATGAAAATAAATAAATAAACATACAAATAGATAATATACCTAGTAGAAGAAATAACACAGAAAATAAGTCCCAGGACTCCATAAAAATGGAAGAATAACAACTCTGTAGGAAATTTCTCCAGAGAATATATAATTAAAGCATAGGACAAAAATGTACATTGATAACGGTTATTAAATTTTGACTCAGTGGTTCCGAAGGGTGGTCTGGATTTTTAAAATTTAAATACAAATTAATTAATTTTAATATTGGTGTTTTTGATACAGACCATCCATAGACAATGCTCCGGGAAGCAACACTTTAGGAGTACAAAGGGGAAAGACCACTTGAAACGAAATTAGTAGAAAAAGCTTCATGACAGAGAAATGCTATACTCTGGGCTTTAGAGAGTTGTTTGATTTATCATGAATAAGTATAAAGACACAGGAAAGTCATTCAAAATAGAAAGCATAGGAGTTAAGATTTTCAGAGCAGTAAAAAAAAAAAATAAAACTATTCAAATATTTTTTTTTATTTAAGTTTAAGGTTTCAGGAATACTCACACATTATCAATTATCCTCAAACTTTGTGTAAAATGCATTCCAGAATATACTGTGATCATGTTACTAGCTCCTATAAGAGAATGTCAGCCCAGTGCCCTGAATTCACTTCCATCAGGTTAGAGAACAAGTAAGGATTTAAAAATTGTGTTACTTTCTCTGTATTGAGGTCACAAAACTGCCCTGAGTCCCAGCACAGGTGTCCACTCTCTGTGTGAAATGCCCAAGCCTGTGAAACAAGCAGGTATGTCATAGATCTGTGATGATCACTAACAAACTGAGTTAGTTTGCATCTGCCTGAGAACTGAACATAAGTCCAAGACTTCATATGAGGCAGAAAATTCAAAGTAGCCTGATTAACAGCGTCTTTGCCCGCTTAACTAACACACACACTTGGGAGACAAGGTACAACTAATAGGAACGTTCCATCCACTCTCTTGAAAATATGGTCTTGAATGCTTTTGAATTTCTATATTTCCTACAGATTTTATCACCTATTAACAACTCGCTAGTTTGATAGAAAGAGGCTTCTTCAGCCCCTCCAGGTAATCATTTTACTTCAGTAGATTTTGTGGCTACTGATAGCCTTTCTTATTACTCCCAGATGAAGAGTTCTATTATTAAATCATCTTAGGGTTAACTAATATTAAGAGTTCGACCTTTTAATTTGTAACAGACACTATCTTTACATTGACATGTTTCTAAGTTTGGGGCAATTTCTTTAGTGTATAGTGGGTTTTTTGGCCTGGGAGGTAACCTGGTCAACAGTGCTGATTTATAATTTATTAAAATAACTACATATAGAAATGTACTGATTTCTAATTTGGAAAAAGAGCAAAAAAATATAAAATTGAATATGTATATTTAATAATGTACATTTACATTAATCATTGTCTTTGGTCATAATGTACCTACTAAAGCTAGATACTGATTTCCTGAAGATATATACGGTCTTCCCTTTAAAATATTCACCCCACAGTTTTATATAAGTTCTGGGAGGTATTATTCTATACATCTCATTTGCATACTAGAGAACAGAGATATAATTGAGTTATTTATTTTATCCTGGGGAATATGATGACTGGAACAATTAGAATCCTCAAGACTGCACCATTAATAAGCTATTTTATAAGGACTAAAGACTAGTATATGCTCTAGCTACCAGTTACCAATGAAAATGGAAAGGCATTTTTTAAAGAGAGAAATACAGGTAATGGCCTTTGAATACTGTCATTTGACTTTCCAGAAGAGCAGAATCTGGAAGCTAAAGTGTTAACATCTATAAGCTGTTCCAACAAGGGAATATATACTGTTAAATATTGGGAGTTATTTAAAATGCCAGTGAGTATAATAGCAGTGCTCTGAAATAACCATTTCATCTGCCTACATTACTCTAAAATTAATGAATAATGAAGCGATGCCCTTCACATTCTCTTCCCTTTCCATTCCAAGATATATTGATCAGATGACATTTATTTAAGTTTGGGATAATGTATTAATTTCAAGATAATTATTCAATATACTTTTGTCACTGTTGATATGCTTCAATGTCATCCAGGGGCCGGGGGATGAATAAACTGTTATCTGACATTGCTGGACAGGGTGCTAGAAATAAATGCAATTTTTCTCCTTGAGATTCACTGACTTGGGTTTTTATTTGGGGAGGGGCATGGAAAAGGAGAAAGCTGAAGGTGGAGGGTGTGATGATGAAACCTGCAGGTTGAGAGGATAAGGATATTTTGAAAGATGGTACTTTGGGACAGAGTGTTCTTCCATTGTTGCTGAGGTCAGACTGATCCTTAGCAAAGCTGACAGAGCCCATCCTTAGTGGATGCCACTGCAATATTAACACTCATTTGGAGCAGATGTGGCTAAAAGCATGAAACATTGAACAAACAGCTGCCACGGATCCAGTGCCATTGCATAAGCACTTATGTTCTATTAATGCCGTGGATTGCTGAGGCCAGTAGGGCAGACGTTATTCCCCACAGTTCTTTAGCAGATGGGCCAAATGATGGCTCCTCGGAGAAGGGCTGCCCTGTTGAAGCAATCCCTCTATCTTAGGTAAAGATTCTAGTAGAAGACCATCTCCCCACAAAAAGGATTCATGTGAGGTCAGATCACGTTCTGTCAAGATATTTTCTAGATAAATACTTCAGGATGTGCTTCTTTTATTGTATTTCATTTTATTCCATTCTATTTTGATTCTGACGGTGTGCACCAATGCTACAAATGTTCGCTCTTTCTCGTTTCTCACTTTGTGAGTTGTACGTTCATGCACGATGGGTACAGGACTCTGTGTTTCTCTGTACATGGGATGAGTTGAGATCCTGGTGCTTCAAAGTCGCATCTTTGCTTGCCTGATTCAGTGGGCTCAGACACGGTGTTTCCAAGTCTGCAACTGGTAGTCTGAAACCCATATGGGCTGCTAAGATTTTCTTCTGTTCATTGGAACAATTTGAAATTTAGGACTATGAAGCAAAAGTGTCAAACAATATGTGCCATCACTATAATTTGTTCATAATAAAAATCAACAGGTCACCTGCTTTCCTGCAAGGCAGAGACTACGTGGGTGATATTTGCAAGTTTAAAAAGAAAAACATCGGGCAATAATTCTAGCTTTCTCCCTCTCCGGTCCATTTGTACTCTATTGCCACCCCATTTGCCATGCAGAATGGTCATCTGGGTAATGATGCCTTCACAAGCTGACATGCTGATTCTAGCAAGTGGGTAATTCCTTCAAGTTGAGCTGAAGTAGGACAGGTACTGTCTGGAATTATATTTTTATAGATTCTCAAAGAACAATGTTTTCCAGCCATAATTGTACTTCAGCATATTATGCCATCTAAGTGCTCTGCTCCAATATCAGAAAGAAAGAGGGGAAAAAAAGGAGTAGCTGAAGGAGAGTGATTAGAGCTGTATCTGGAAAATGACAGAAGAAAGCAACAAGCATTTTTTTTAATGTTTATTTTATTTTTGAGACAGGGAGAGACAGCATGAACAGGGGAGGGTCAGAGAGAGAGGGAGATACAGAATCTGAAACAGGCTCCAGGCTCTGAGCTGTCAGCACAGAGCCTGACGCGGGGCTGGAACTCGCGGACCACGTGATCATGACCTGAGCCGAAGTGGGATGCTTAACCGACTGAGCTACCCAGGCGCCCCAACAAGCATTTTATCTATTCATTCTCTTTCTTGGAGAGGGAGGGGGTGCACATACTATGTGCTAAGTAAGCACTATTGCAAGGATACAATTAGGGACACATCCATTAGGTCAATGATTGCATGAAACTTCTATTTTAATACAGAGCAACTGATGAAGAAAAACCAGTAAAACGAAAAACTTAACCAATAGATTAACCAGATCACTTCAGATGCTGGTAAGTGCTGTAAAGACAATAAAACAGGAAAGTGTATTAAAGGGCACCCAGGGTGTGGAGGGGGTAGCATGCTATTTTAGACAGAGTGGACAAGGAAGGGTTAGGGCAAGCGTTCTGTGGCAGAAACAAGCTTGGTCTATTTGAGGAACTGAAAGAAGTCCTTTTACTCAGCCATGCTTGAAGCCTCTGTATTAAGATATAAATTCACCTTTTGAATTGTTTTAAGTGGGGAGTTGAGGGACAAGAGGATACAGAAGAAACTTAGCCCTGTGACTTCTTTGACCTTATTCAGCCAGTGAATTCCTTGGGGGAATCGTTTGAATGATAGGGGTCCATATGTCTTTGTCCTGTAGTGAAGATCATCTCCCAAACTCTAGGCTGCTTCTCCAAAACCTGTATCATGTCCCAGATGGGAGAGAGGCAGCTGAGTGTGACTGTCTCCATTTGGCCACATCCTCCTTGCTGCCCCCCTGACGGCAGTGTTCATACTTTGAAATGTGAAGGACGATGTGGAACTTTACCAGGGGTCCAGCAAACTTCAGGGGAAAGCTGCGTAATGCCTTAGAGTTTTCCCAGATGCCGCAGAACTGAATGGAATGAAAAGAGCTGAGAATGGTACCAAAAAGGAAGTCAGCTCAAAATGTTCTTTAAAAAAAAAAAAAAAAAAAGTAACACGAAACAAATCCAAAGCCAGGAAGCGGCAGTTCTAAACAACTTGTGCTAGATGCTGCTTAGAAACAGCAAGGGGGTATGTCAAACAACTCTGTCATGTTGAAATATTCACTGGCCTTGTGAGCAAGAAGTTACTGGAGCCTACCTTTCTTGCAACTCTGGAGTAAAATGTGAGCAATCCCTGTGTTCGAAAGTTGACGTTGGTAACAGCAAAAAGGGGTGCTATGTGAACCTAACTATAAAATACCACACAGATGTGAAAAAGATGAACCAATGTGCGGCGGGGGAAAGGCCCTCAGTGGGAAGGGGAACCAATGTGTGGCGGTGGGAAGGGGAGCGGCCCTATATCCAGCTGCAAAATTTGAGTACCAGAGGTTAACTGTAGCATTTTAGAAAGAATGTATCTTTAGCCTCTGTTTGCACTTAAAACTACCACCTGGTATTCTTAGCTGTATTCTCAGGATTATAGGATCCAAAAGTCATTAACGAATTAGCACATTTAGTAATTTTCAAACTCTATTTTCCTGAGTCAGGAGGTTTTACCTAAGGGACATCAGGAGTTCATCCCTTGGGGATGGAGGGGAGTAAGAGGATGAGAAGGAGCTTACAGCTCCCCACCCCATTCTAATTGGTTCTACTTTTTAAAAAAGCCATAAAAATGAGCATTGGCTTTGTAAAAACAGGAGGTGGAAGGCAGTCGTAACTGAGGCAGTATGGTTTGCTTCTTCTTTTGGGTGAATTTGACTTAGACATAGATGATGGTTCCAAAGCACAGATAATAAGCTAGATGGAATTTGAGGAGACATAGCAGCATTTATTGGCTGTTTTCAGACTCCTTTCTCCACTTTTAAGAACCATCACAACCTGTCTTGTTCACCAATATCCTAACGTAGTTCTTGGGTCTCAGTGATTGAAGCTTGCTCTAGTAACGTTTGACAGACAAAAGTTGTCTCCCTGTGTAGGGCTCTGTATGATGAGGCACTTGGGGCCCATGTTACCCACGCGGAGGCCCAGCCAGTATATCCCTTCTCTCTGGGTAGCCTCCCTACACCTCTCCAGGCTTCACTCACCTCTCTATTCCTCCTACTCTGATGGCAGGAGAAATCTATGCACTGTCTCCTTTCATGTTGGCTAGTAATTCTTTTGCTAGTTGTTCTCTGCCAACAACACTGATGTCCTTAAAATCACAGACTTGGTCTTAGACTTTTTGTATGTGTTTCTCAAGAATGGCAGTGCTAGCTTTATTGTAGGCCAGCAATAAATATTTGTTGATTGCTAGGCCTTGCTCATTTCAGAAGCATTACAACTTACTGAAATTTGTTCCAACTTGGAAAACATCTCTTATAACATCTGCTTTCCACATTATCTCTGCTCTGGAAAGGATTTAGAACAAATTTATAATGACCATTTTTCTCTTCTCTAGTACGTATTTAATCCTATTCCAGATCAAAATGAAAAAAAAAAGCCCATATTGTACCATGTCTCAGTCTTGTCATTTGAAGTGAATATAGCATGGACACAAACATCACTCAGAGTTTTATACACTTCTCCAACTAATACATTGGCTTGTGTATGAAAGTGCCATTCAGAACTCCTAGACTTTCATCTTGATTCTGTCTCAAATTTTGCACGACCCTAATTCCAAAGCATCACGTCCACATCTTATGTTTCTAATTTTTATAGCTGTTCGATGGCATTTCTTCATCTACCATGAGCAGTAGGCTCAGTTTGATTCAGATGCCGTCTGGCAGGTGCATTAACCGCCTTAGAGAACAGTACTATATGAATACCAGAGATCATTGTTATTGTGTCTCCAAGACATTATTTTAAGAAATGTAACTCCCTGGCTTCAAATGTAAGTTAAATGATATAGCATACGCTTTGCTTGGAGCATTGATGACTCTGGTAAAACCGCCACCTGGCTAACAAGCCCAATGAGAGATGTACAGAGACTCCAATGTCATTTATAACAATGCCTATACATTGGATAACAAGGGCAGCGTTGGCTCCCACCCCTGCTGGCTGTCTTAACTGCTGGAAATACTGATCTGCTTTCTGAGCTGCTGTTGGCCATTGCCACCTGCTGGCTCTGGCACACCATTCCCCTGGCCCCCCTCCTGGTGGTGTCCTGGCAGCCTCCCCACACTGCCAAGTTTGAGCCAGAGAGCACAGGGGTGTTTGGAGCTTTCACGTTGCTGAGGCTGCATCCTGCAAACTGGCTGGCAGTGGGGCATCTTGTTCCTCTCCAGGGTCAGTGTGTTGACTACTATGGTGATCAGCTGGCTAGCAGCAGCGGTGATTGGAAATTGCCCCAGAGAACGTCACGTATTGGCAAGGAAAGGATGCCGAGGGAGGGAGCCTTCATCAGAGAAAATAAACAATGTTTTATGAGGTGGCTGTGAGCATTTACTATCCAGCCTGAATTCATTTCAGGCATTTAAAACTTTTCTCAGAGTCGCATTTAAACGTCTATATTTTAGTCTTGCAACCCTTCATGCCATTGCTGTTACTTTAAAGCTCTTACCTAGAACACCCATGTTCCCGTTTAGCATGCGAGGAGTCAAATCCTGTCTGAGGTCACAATGGTTTCAGGTGGCAGACCGTAATGAAATGTCAGGTGCTCACCTTGCCTTGTGCTTTAAGCACTGACACAACTTATTTATATGCTTAATCATCTGCGCGACAAACACAAGGGTTTGTACGCATTGTAAATACCCTGAACAGTTCTCCCATAAAATGGGCGTAGCCATTTATGAGCTATTGTCCAAACCAGCCTGTAAAAGCCCCAGTTGGAGTCATAGCTGACTCGGCACTGTTAATGCCCAACACAAACAGACTCATAATAACAAACCTAGCGTTCCAGGGTGTGTGAATCATGTCATGAGACTGAGGCTTTCTGGAGTGTTTTAAAATGTAGATTTTATTTTTATTCAGATATGGTGAGGCTGATTGCTTAAGAGATAATTGCCATTGAAAAGATAGCTTGATATATTCACAGATACCAAGAGGAGGGGGCACTCCATGCCAAGGGGGGCACACAGGGAAGCACCAGGGTCAGTCAGAAAGCAGAGGGAGTAGGGGAAACACGTGGGGAAGGGACCTTATTGTATTTTCCATGGGAACGGACGGGCAAGACAGGGTGAACAGGCTTAGGACTGGCTAGTTTCAATAATTTCAGCAGGCTCTGGTGCATAGAGACTGTCCCTGGTTGTATGGTACCTGGCCCTGGGGTGATGAAGGCAGAGGAAGAGTGGCCCTGAGTGAAAGAGCCCATTATAGGAAGGGGTTGGGTATAGGCTGTGGAAAGGTTAGTTTGATATGAAAGACATGCTCCCGGGTAAGTTGTTTGCTATCTCTAGGAATTAGCCAGTCCTGGGTAGGGCAGCAAGGCCCCAGATGTGAAAACATCAAGACTGTGGAATAAAAACACATGCCTAACACATGCAATTAATCAGCATGCACAATATCAGGTGACAGTGAATTTACTCCAACAGGGTTGTTCTTTATATTGTCTTCAGAAATCCCAAATGAAATAGTCCTTCAAATTTTCTGCTTGTGCTACAAGTCACGTGTGACATTCAAAATTGCCGGCCACAGTTATTACATAGCAGTGTGCAGAGGGGTGGAGGGGAGGCAAGAAAGAAGAAAAGGAAGAAACGTCATTAGAAACATAACTGTGTTGAGTGGAAACGCTACAGGTCATTTGCAGCTGGGCCACAAATCTGACAAGAGAAGAGACATATTAGAAAAGCTCCAATCCTAATTTCGTTTTGTTTTACTTTGTTAGGTGGCAGGGAGCTTTTTATTTTGACTTAAGATTATTTGGCTAGTAAGCGGTAGGAAGTCATGACAACTTTGGAGGGACAGTAGCCTGGATGCGGACCCTGGCTCTGGCACTCAGGAGCTCTGTGACATTGGGTTGACCTCACTGGGTCTAAGTTTCTTTATCGCTAAGACAGAGATAATAATAGTACCTCGAGGGGGTGCTCAAAACTGTTAGCTTTGAATAAGTCAGATCCCGTTAGAAAGAGGCAGCATAAGAAAATTTGATCTATCTTGTATCGAGTGTATGATTCTTCCTCTTATTTTATGCCCTTGTTAACAAATATAGTATTTTCATTTCCCATTTCTGTTCCCTTCATCTCGATGTTACAATATTTCTAGTTTTTCTACCAAAATTCATTCTGAAAAAAAGCGTAATTTGAACATGAGTTAACATTAAAAGGAATATAAGAAGACTAAAATGTACAGACATGCTACAAGGGACAGGTAACAGATCAAGAAATTCCTCTAGTCCCTATAAAGTCTTGTGTTCTGATTTTCCTTTTACTAACATGATAGTTGAGACATACTCATTTTCTTTGTCTTTCTAGAAGATATGTTGGCTCATAGGAGAGAATTAGAAAGGTATTGTACAGGAGAAGAAGGAAAGATTTAAGTCACAATAGTCTTTCCATCCAAACTCACCATTTTCATGCTTTCTAATTCCCTTTTTTTTTCTAAATCAGAGTTTTAAAAATATAATTGTTGCTCATATCATACACATACGTTTCACTGTTTTATTTAACATGGTGTCATAGTTGTTGCATACTTGATTATACTACTTCTAGTGTCTAAGTAATATTCTCTTTAATACTTTTACAGTTATTGTAAGAATTATTGGAACAATTGAGAAAATGTAGTATGGGACAAAGGTCCCAAACCAGTGGCACATGGGCTAGGGCTAGAACCACCCAGAAGACATATTTGGGGGAGAGAACCAACTTTAAGAAACAAACAGAAAAAACCCTTTTATTTTCTTATTATTATTTTTTTAATATTTATTTATTTTTGAGAGAGAGAAAGAGAGAGAGAGTGGAGGAGGGGCAGAGAGGGAGGGAGACACATAATGTGAAGCAGGTTCCAGGCTCTGAGCCGTCAGCACAGAGTCCCACGCAGGGCTGGAACTTATGATCTGTGAGATCATGACCTGAGCTGAAGTTGGACGCTTACCTGACTGAGCCACCCTGGTGCCCCAAAAAGCTTTTAAAAAATCAAAGAAGTTTAGGAGCGCCTGGGTGGCTCAGTTGGTTAAGCCTCCGACTTCAGCTCAGGTCACGATCTCGCAGTCCGTGAGTTTGAGCCCTGCGTCGGGCTCTAGGCTGATGGCTTGGAGCCTGGAGCCTGCTTCAGATTCTGTGTCTCCCTCTCTCTCTCTGACCCTCCCCCGTTCATGCTCTGTCTCTCTCTGTCTCAAAAGTAAATAAATGTTAAAAAAAAATCAAAGAAGTTTATTTAAAAAATATGATTTTCTGCTTCTCTTGAAAACTTGGGCCTGACAATATTGCATCTGTATTTTCCTATACAAGAATACTTGGAAATAGAGTAGGGTCCCCTTTGGACTTGGTATAAGCTTTTCCGTCTGTTGAAATTTCCCATCCCCTGTTGCTCTCATTTACTTAATGGGACTGCAGTGGAGGCTAAGGAAACTTAGAGGAGATTCAGGCTAGGTGCATGGTTGAGCTAGATGCCAGTAAGCCACACCAGACTGTGAAAGTCTAAGGCTTTATTTTAGCCATGGGGTCTGAGGGTCAAGATGGGGGAAACAGCGAAACTACAGCTCACTGGCTATAGCAAAGATGAAGGGGGTTGAAGGATGCTCATGACATTTGAATCCGGTTAAGTGGAAGGCTGAAAGTCACTGGCAGGGGAAGATGACAAGTTTGGCTTTTTGGCTCTGGACTTTTTTTCCTCTGAAGTCCTTGTTTCTGGAGGAACTTAAAAGTATAAATTATTACTATTTGTCTGCCTTAACTGTGATGCTTCCAGAGGCAAGTATGATTCCTAAGAATGCCCAGCAGCATCTTTGATTTCTCTCGTTGACGTTGGCTGATATCAGAGGAAGAACTGAACTGCAGAGGACAAACTCTGGCCATCGGGTCAGCCAGGGCTACAAGGCCACTTTGGCCCTCAGTGGTCTGATCACACTTTGGATGTTGGGTGAAATCACTCTGTCCAAAGCAGAAAAGACTTAAGACCCCTTCATGAGAGGAATTCTTAGAATAATCAGAACTTCAGCCGGAAGAACATGAGGGCTTCTTTCAAAATGTAAGGATGTTTTTGTATTAAAAAAAAAATTCACTTCCTATGGGTGACCTTGAAGCATAAAATTAGGAAAAGTAAGTCACTTGTATTTTGGCAGGTTCAAGAATAAATACAAGGAAAACACGTCTAAAAATTAGAGGTTATCAAAAATAGAGAAATCTTCCTGGAAAGTGGTGGGTTTCCTTTCAGCAGAGGTACACGGGAGCGTGCCAGAAAATGACTTATCGGGGAGCCCGAGAGGGGATGTAAACATCGACTGTTTATCTTATCCAGTCTTACCGTTGTATGATTCTATAAACCAGAGCAGCCTACAAGCAGCTACGGGGACTCTCAAATTGATAGATAGAGGCGGCGACTCTAAACAGGACCCGCACTTCCTGTGGAGCCCAGAACTTGAGAGTAATCTTGTATCTCCTACTCAGATCTGCACTGGTTGCCAAACTGCAGGGGAGGGAAAGACTCTGCGTTATCTTGATAGACGAGCAGGAGAATCCCACACAGCTGTGTTGTGGAAATGTTCTCGATTTCCCTCATGATAACATTGAGTCATAAAAGGAAGAAATGAACATTTATTTGCCAACTCCACCTGTCTGTTGGGCCCACCATATCTATATTAGCATCAAGGGAACTTGCCTATAGTGCTGAAATTTTTATCAGTAGGAGAGAAGCAACTGTTCTTTCCCTTAAGTGGTGGTTGAAGCCAGTTCCTTTTCCATCAGAAATTAAATGATAAAAATTGGGACTTGGATGACTCATTTGTCAACATTTACATTGAGTAAACTGTTTGGAACAACAACAACAACAAGCGCAACATTTTTAAAATTCAGAACGAGGGTAAAAATTGCTTTTGTTCTGAGTCTAGTCTGAATACAAGAGATGGTCTTTTATTTAGAAAAAAAAAAAGGAAGAGAAAGAAAAGATCATTTACCTGTGTTTTCTAGATAAAAGCAAGATCAAATTAAGGAGGAAAAAGGGAGGTAAATAAAAATTCAGGAGCAACAATATTTTCTTATTTGATGCCAAGTTCTGGGATTTATCCTTTTCTTTTATTAAATTTCTCGGTAAATTCATTATTTCTGAAATCACTGCAATGACATCTCTTCCATTATCAGAGAAGATTAATTTTAGAGTTGAGTGGGAAGTGAGTTTTCAATCTATCCAGATTAACTGAGGCACTAATTGAAGTGCCTGTTTTCTTTTTATTTATATTTGCAATTAGCTCATCTGCTTTCTTTACACTTTTAGGATTAGATATTTGCCATGCAGATTCCTTTCAGAAATTGACCCAACCCTGTGACCTTTGACTCATTCTCTCAAGTTGAAGTGTAAGTATATGTCCTAGTGGGGCAATGTGCATTATTCTGTTTTCAAGAATAATGCAAACACCAAACAAAAATAATCAATAACAAAACAAAACAGGTTCTCTGGACCACGACAGCAAATCAGACCTGGCATCTGTACCCACCACCTTCACAATTTGATTGATAACTGTGATTTGCTGACTCCCTCAATTACTCTGGTTTCATTACAGTCTGAGAAATGTGCCAAGCACTCATTTGGTTTTTATTATCTTTCTAGCCTTGTGCTTGCATGAAACGCCCCAAACTGGCATTTCAGGAAAAGGATAGGTAAATTACAGCCAAGAGAAGAAAAGAATCTGTTTCTTCGGTGTTACTTTGCAACCAGCACGTATTACATTCTCACCAAAAACCATATAGAAATGTGCCTTCATTCAGGGCACTGCAAACCAGCATACAGCCTGTTCTATGTCCTCTTAATGTGCAGATCCCATGTATATTTGGATTTGCTTTTATTCTCCTAACAAAATCCCCTTTCTAATCTGCAGTGAAGAGAACCATTTTCCAGTCCATTGTAAACAACCTTGCTCTGCATCTACTTGGTCACTGATCCACATACAATATGGTTTTGAAATGACTTTGAACTAAAGGTGCAATGCCAAAACTTATGACTATAACAGTTTTGGAGTGTTTTAGAAGCATAGGTTATTTTAATTATGTGCCACTTGAACTCATAGCAAAAATTACAGATTATGTCCTTTCTTTTTTAGGTACTAAATACTAGGACATATGGACTAATATCCCTAAGATGGAGGGGGCTCTCAAGCTTTGAACTGGCAGTGTAGGCAATGCCTGAGCCTTTTACGGATTTAAACAGAACTTTCTAACTCTGGCCACTTAATGCAATTTTAAGATAGAGGTTAATATATGTCAGAAAATGAACAGTCTAAGTAGTGCCTCCTGTAGAAAACAGTATATTGCATTTGATTTTATCACAACACGGATAAAAATGCACCAGGAAAAGGAAGAGTGATCCCTCTTGAATCCTATTCCCAATCTGGGTATTAGTATTTTTGTTGATATTCTCCTTCGACAGTAACACCCAACAGTAGGCTCTCCGAATACTCTGCTCTTTTGGCCAATATCCTACTGGGGCTCTTTACCAGTACCCATGTGTTAGGACAGAATTTGAAGTGGGATCTTCCTGTCTGTAATAACAACATTCTCAGCTGAAACCTTGAGGCTTGGCCTCTTTATGCTTGGCCCATATCCAGCCACTTTGATAATAGCTGCTTCTTTCTTACCTCACCCATTCTTGCTTCCTTCCCTGAATAATCTGTACTCAGTCTACTTCCTGGACTACATGGCAAGCTCTTTCAATGTTGGGATACCTTCAAATGAATCTTTGTGATCTTCAGAGATCCAAACACAGAACTTTGATGTAGCAAACGTGTATTAATTTTTTGATAGGTAAATAAATAAAATTGAAAAATAATCTATTATTATAAATTCTTGGGCTAGGGTTACATAGGACTTATATTGTATTTTGCTTGGTTGATATTTATCTTATTTTTCACATTAAAATTGTATCATTTTCTTAGAATCACAAACTCATAAGTATATATTTTCTGTAATTTGAGGTTTTGAGATTAAAATATATTTGTGTAAGATTATATGCATTCTTTTTAAATTTGTTTTTATTATCTTTGAGGGGGAGAGAGAGAGAGAGAGAGAAAGAGGGAAAGCACATGAGTGGGGCAGGGGCAGAGAGAACCCAAAGCGGGCTCTGTGCTGACAGCAGAGAGCCCAATGCGGGGCTTGAACTCACAAACTGTGAGATCACGACCTGGGCCAAAGCCGGACGCTTCAGCGGCTGAGCCACCCAGATGCCCCAGGATTATATGTATTTTTAAAAACTTGTTGGAAAAGTAAAAAATTCTATAGTAAGCTCTACTTTTCCATTGTTTTCTACACATTTTTATTCTTTTAAAAGCTTTCCATAGATAACAGTGCAGCACGTCTCACATCTTTCCCTACAAATTAACAGACCCACCACAAGCAGAATTGTTAGCGAATGATGTCTCTATTTGGTGACAACACTAGCCTTTGTGTTCAATCCAGTTTTCAGATCCAATTTCTACTGGATATGTTTTTTTTTTAACGTTTATTTATTTTTGAGACAGAGAGAGACAGAGCATGAACAGGGGAGGGTCAGAGAGAGGGAGACACAGAATCTGAAACAGGCTCCAGGCTCTGAGCTGTCAGCACAGAGCCCAATGCGGGGCTCGAACTCACGGACCGTGAGATCATGACCTGAGCCGAAGTCGGACGCTTAACCGACTGAGCCACCCAGGCGCCCCTTTACTGGATATGTTTAATAACTTCAGAAACACCCGCCTGGAAAAAAAGTATTCGTAAGAAAGAACGCGAAGAATTAAAAGGCCAAAGATGTCCAGGAAAACAAGAAATGCTTAATGACTTACGTCGTGTTTCCATTAAAATTATATATTAAGCACCATGCTTGTTATGTACAAGTTTCACAGGTCCAAACAGTATCATGCCTGTAACACTGCTTTGTTAGGGAAGTATCACAGAAGTCATTCATAATCCCTGTTTCTAATAAATCACAGTGATCTATGATGTTTACTCCCATGAGACTTAACACTTTTTTTATGAACTTGGGCATAAATAACATAATATCCAGATCACGTGCATTTTTTTTAATAGTTGTAGCACTCTCTCTCTGTCACTGATCTTATGCTGAGAGGAAAATGAGAACACTCTCCAAAATGGTTGTGTAAAAACAGGTGTGGAAAGAATGGGTATATGGTAGAATCTTATCATGACTTTATATCTTACAGAATTTTTTAAAATTTTTAAAAAATTAAAATTTTTTAAAAAATTTTTTACATTTATTTATTTTTGATAGAGAGAGACAGAGCACAAGTGGGGGAGGGGCAGAGAGAGAAGGAGACACAGAATCCAAAGCAGGCTCCAGGCTCCCAGCTGTCAGCACAGAGCCCGACGCAGAGCTCAAACTCACAAACTGCGAGATCATGACCTGAGCCGAAGTCAGATGCTTAACCGACTGAGCCACCCAGATGCCCCTATCTTTCAGAATATTTAGATCAAAAAGATTTCCATCTGATTTTTTTTACCCAGTTGTTAAGTTCCAGGCACTGCTCTGAGCTGTGAAGCTAACATTTCCTCAAAAAGTGCAAATCTCTAACTAAGCTCTTGGAGATCCAATGATGAACACAAACAGAAGCAGTTCCTGTTCTCATGGAGTTTTGAGTCTAGTATCTTTAACATGAAAAGATTCTAAGGGCCTGAATCCACACTATGCTGTACTAGGTCAGGAATTGGCATAACTATGGCCTAAGGGCCAAAGCTGGCCCACCACCTGTTTTTATAAAGTTTCATTGGAACAGAGCCATGCCTACTCATTCACATATTGTCTGTGGTGGCGTTTGCACCTCAGTAGCAGAACTGAGGACTTGTGATGGAGGCCATATGGCTTGCAAAGCCTAAAATATTTACTATCTGGTCCTTTACAGAAAAAAAGTGCCAACTCCTGTACGAGGTAAAATGGCAGCTTATGGACAATGACTTTATCTGTTTAAAGCTGGATTTACTTCCTTCACCTCAATGAATTCTCATAACACCTCATTGTGCTTCATCAGTGAGGTATCTGAAGCCTGGAGAAGTTAAGTATCCTGACCGAAATCACAGAATCATCAAGAAACAGAGTTGGTATTAAATGCTGGTCTTGTTGACCAAGGGTCACTCCACAACACTCTTTGCTAAACCTGGTCTGGGATACAGCAAAGAGGAAGACAGGGTTATTCTTTGTCCTTTGGCTTAAAATCAAAAAAGGTCAGGACCTCAAAGCACTCCCTAGACTTTAAGACCAGGAGCTTCTTTAGCACATAGGAGAGATTTGGTAAATTGTTCCTATCTTACAAAGTAGGAAAAAGAACGTTGTTTCTAAATGCATTGCTAGACAAGTTGATAGGAGAAAAAAAACTACTTTCCTACCTTATCCTTCAGGGTTCTGTTTATGATACAATAGCACTGGACACAAAGTGCATTTTTGAAAGCTAAGAAAAATAGAGATGTATCCTCAGCACCTAGAGGCACGGTTGAGTTTCTGACTCTTCATTTGGGCTCAGATCAAGATCTCCCAGAGCACATGCAATCTTTCTCTCTCTCTCAAAACACCCCAAATATATTGTTTGTTCTAAATTTCTGAGCCTGAAATTATTTATTATAGATTCATCAGAGTATTACCTTTGGCTTTCAACCTTGCAAGGGGTGCCTGGGCGGCTCCGTTGGTTAAGTGTCTGACTTTGGTTCAGGTCATCATCTCATGGTTCCTGAGTTTGAGCCCTGCATGGGGCTCTGTACTGACAGCGCAGAGCCTGGAACCTGCTTTGGATTCTGTGTCTCCCTCGCTCTCTGCCCCTCCCCCTGCTCATACTCTGTTTCTCTCTCTCTCAAAAATAAACATTAATTTTTTTTTAAAAAAATGAGTAACCAAGTGGATTTTTATAAGCAATCTTAGACCTTGAGAGTTTTTAAAACACCTTTTTTCGGCTTCTCAGACCTTAACTCTAGCATTTAAATTCCCTACATTAAAAAAAAAAGAGCTTGACGAATATTCTTTTAAAATATATTAATTTTAGTCACCAAATCAGTGACATGCCAAACTGTATTGGAGTCTGAGGCAAATGAAAAAATCGGTTACTGATCCTATCTTTGTTTAACATTTTAATATTTTATTCATCATCCATTTGCACTAATTGTATTTCTTAAAACTATTGAGTAAAAATGTTATTTGTGTTGATTGTTGATTTTTTTGGCAGCCCCTTAAATTTAGCTCAAAAGTCAGGTGCTTTACTCACCTCACTCTAGTTGCAAACCTGCACAAACCCAAATATTTTAAAGATATTTTTCTCTCACTGGAAAAACTATGTAAAATAAAGCTTCCAGAGAAAATTTCATCCTGGAATTTTTTTCCTTCATGACTTCATTCCTAGTTTTAAAATAAAATAAAAATTTGTAGAGTAATTGATTTGCATCTGATTGTGCCTAATGACTGTAGTGTCACAGGAAGAAAGAGAAACTTGCATGCGCATGACCCCTGGTCAGTATTCTGTGGTGGGTGGCAAGACCTGGGAAACAAGATCAAGTCTGTTCTCTTTAGGGAATTTCTTCTCTTTGCCTCTTCCTTCTACATTTTTAGATGGATGTGAACTGCAGTCCTGGTAAGTGCATGTCTCCTGACTTGCCCTTCAGCGCTTTTTTTCAAGCTTTGCACACCAAGGAAT
The DNA here is from genome assembly GCF_023721935.1 of Panthera uncia. NCBI lineage: Eukaryota > Metazoa > Chordata > Mammalia > Carnivora > Felidae > Panthera > Panthera uncia. The sequence continues at coordinate 63,621,576 of NC_064811.1, read as the reverse complement.
TGGAGTGTTAGGAAGAAGCAAGCCTTCTTGGTCCAAATCTAAAACCAGACCCTCCATTCAATTTCTCAGTAGTTAAGTTGGTAATTTTATCTTCAGTTATCTACCTCCCCTGCCTTTATTCTCAACTAGTATAAACATGAAGAGGATGTTCTTTATTGGCCTTAATCCCAACATTTTTCCCCCTAAATTTTGCTATTTACGTGTAATCAAAAAGATTTTTTGGTTTTATAGACTTATTCTACCTCTAGCAAGAAACTTTAAAGTCCTCTCGGGTTTCCAACCCTACCCATAACTTCAGTGCCTTTCCAAATGAAGCATTTTAACTTGAAGGAAGCATTTTATTTAAATTAAAATGAAGTATGAACAAAATCAAATATTTTTAAAACAAAAACATAATTCAGTCTTCTAAAATCTCATTTTCATTTTGCTTATTAACCTGACAAAATGTATATATATGTCTGTTTTGCAGTTCCTGTCTGTGCATAAAATATGTTCTGCTTTCCCACTTCATATTATATCAAATCCACTTTTGTGTGTTTTTGTATAATCATAATTACAACAGTAATCATTCTGTTATGTGCTTAATTTATCAGATTACATTTAACTTTAAACATTTAGATTTTTTCCAATTTCTTGTTCCAGTAGAAGGCATACTAAGTTCTTCATAACTATAGAATGTATTTCAATTTATTTTTCTCTTCATATAAATTACCAGGTATATGATTACTAGGTTAAAGGAAAGAATATATATGATTGTAGTTAACTATTCAAGCTTCTTTTCAAATATTAAAAATACAAATTATATCTCTAACAATGATGATGTGGTGATAACTTGCAGTTGAGCTTTCTCCCCCAATTTTAAAGTAATTTGTATGTTTCACTCTGTTTATACTGATAAACACTAAACAGACTCAAATATTATAAACAAGAGGGGTGCCTAGATGGTTCAGTTGATTAAGCATCTGATTCTTGATTTCCACTCAGGTCATGATCCCAGGGTCATAGGACTGAGCCCCAAGTCAGGCTCTATGCTGAACATAGAGCCAGCTTGAGATTCTCTCTCTCTTCCCTCTGCCCCTCTCCCTGCCTGCACTCTCTCTTTCCCTAAAAACAAACAAACAAAGAAACAAACAAAAATATATTTTTTATGTTATATATTATAAACAAGAAAACTGAGATGTAAAGCAATATAAGGAATATAGTTGTGTTCATGTGTTACCAAATAGCTGGATTAAAGAAATAATAATCAGTTATATTATTTCTACAATACAAACGTCTGGATATATAGAAGTAGACAAATGTTTTTCAGAAAAGATTTTTAAATATTTTTATCTGGATGTTATTATGCTATGTAAATATACCTTGTTCCCAATAGAATATCAACTACAAAATAGAGACGAACGGTAAGAGATGCTCCCACAATTTAAAACAACGTAAATTTAGAGCAAAATTTACAAACACTGAAATCAGCATAAAAATGACAATTCCCACTTTATTATTTTAAGACAACTAAGGCTGCAAAGTAGAACATTAAAAAGTATGGAATACTATTTTCTAGAAACTACTAAAATTATTCTTGATTTCTTTTCCTTATTTATTGTATTTTACTAAGCCACAATTCCTTTGTTTAAAATATATGAATTGAGCTCGACTATTTTTAGGCATTGAATGTTTGCGTCCCCACCCCCAACCCCTATTCATATATTGAAGTTCTTATTCTCAGTGTGATGGTGTTAGGAGATGAAGCCTTTGGGAAGTGATTAGGTTTAGATGAGGTCAAGAAAGTGATGCTCCAATGATGGGATTTGTGTTTTTACAAGAAGAGGAGGAGACCAGAACTCTTTTTATCTCCACCATGTGGAGACACAGCAAGAAGGCAGCTCTCTGCAAGCCAGGAAGAAGCTTCTAACCAAGAGTCAACCATGAGCCACCCAGTCTATGATATTTTGTTAGAGCAGCCTGAGCTGACTATGACAAAACATCATTCTAGCTTTTCCTTTGGCCCAGTTACAGACACATGTCATATCAATCAGTCTTCTAATGATTACCTGGAATATGTGTTACTTGCTTAAAATAGCTATTAGTTACTTCTAAGTGATTAGGTCTTTCTGTTCCTTGTTTCAAGTTTATTTTTAAAGGTTTCTAGTATAAAATCCATGGAAACCTTCAGATTTCAGTGGTCAGGAACCAATTTGGACTCATTTTGAATTCCTCTGCAAAAAGCAATCTTAGTATGAAGGTCATTGTTATTTGGAAATATAAAACCTAAATAATTATCTGCATAATAAAATCTTCATTTCGTTTTTTTTTTTCCAATAACGTATCATTGTTTAGGAAAATTGATTTTTAGTCTTTCTGTCCCAAATTCTACTCAGCCCTTATGGTATAGGTTGGAATTGTAAACTTAAGTAAATAAAATAAGCCAATCTCATTGTCACTCGGGCTGATTGTGATAGATATTAAATTTGACAATAGCATGTTTACATTATCACAATATACTTTGCTATAAATTCATGAAAATAATTTGCAAACTATATGAGAGTAGAATAAATTAGGAATAAAATGGCAGATACAAACAGCTTTCAAAAGAAAAAGAAGCAGAAACATTTATTTGATGAGTACTTGAAGCAGGATTGGGTATATCACTTTCAGAGGGTTTATTTTTCTTCTAAAGAGGTTTCCTGTTTGCATAAAATATTTCTTGATTTATAAAAATTACATTTGACAAAACTTTTCAGGAAAACATTACTTGCCCTCTTTATCATCAGTCTGTATCTGGTCTGGAAAATATTAATATTTCAAACAGAAAAATGGAACCAGGAACTGGATACAAAAGTGTTGGAATGGCTGGAGGAGCAAAAGTGAGGAAGTGAAGCATCCCTGATCTTAGTAACTATGCAAAGCTGCTGCTATTGCTCGTAGGATAGAGGAAGGAAAATCACCCAGATCCCATGATCACTGTGTAGCTGAGGTTGCTGTAAGGGCTGTCCCTGGAGCCAGTTGAAAGCAACCAGGAGTTTATACCATAGCTAGCATTACAAAATCCCCAAGCCTGTAGCTATGGTAATGGATTCAGAGCCCAAGAACAGTGTTCTGTAGTGGCATCCAAAGCGCCTCTTGCCTCCACCAACTCTACAACAAGAGCCTGAGTAGAAACATAGAGTCCATATTGCCATGGAGGAGCCATTACCTTTGTTGTTATTTCTGCCACTGCCAGAGTTAAAGCTGAAAAGAGAAAAATATGGTAAAATGTTGGATTGAGAGTAACTTGTTCTTCAAGTGTTCTGCAAGAGGAATAAACATTTCTAATAAATTTTAACTTGATAAAGGAGCTATGTCTTGCAATACAAGTAGTATGTGATGCTGAATGTCACGTGATTGCAACAGAGCCAATGGTTTTTCCTTCTTTCTCTCTGTCTCTTTCTCCAAGCACATGCTGCGGGATTGTGGGTCAATGCAATGTTGCGTATCCACGACATCTTCAAAAGGAGGCAAAAGCAAGTGTCATTGCATAGCTTCCTTGTTAAAAGAGAAAGATTCCATGGATCCAATAGGCAGCAGTGATAGTGATAGTGAAAGTTGTCCTACACAATAACCCTCCTATCTCTTCCCTCCCTCACACCAACCATGAAGGTTTTTGATGGTAATTGCAGGTTAATTTGTTTATTTTTCTTTATATTTTGTATTATCTTTACTATTTTGTATTATATTACAGTGCTGTAATAATTTTTATATGAGTATTTTTGGGTTGTAGAACGAATCATCTGAGTTTCCATTATTTTTTTATGGGGAAATTCGTTTTGATATACAAGTGCTTTGGATTACAAGCATGTTTCCAGAATAAATTATGCTCACAAACCAAAGTTTTACTGTACCTTTTTTCCTTTCACTTTATGACTTTCCACCACCTCTCATTGCCAGAACATAAAAGGAAGCCAGCTGGGGTGGGTGGCTGGGAAATGTATTTCCAGACATCAAGCCTCTGTGGCACAGAACAGAGCACAGAACAATGGAGATGGACAATAAAAAAGCAAAAAACAGGTAAATACTGTCTACTGCATAGTATACAATTGGTAAATATTTTTTTTCCTTTTCAGACACTTGAAAGATATAAAAATTAAAATAATTATAATTGTAATATTTATTAAATAATTATTTGATACTTGGAACATTTGCTTTGAACATGATTTGTCTGGAAATTTTTTTAAAAGGGATTTTTTTTAAGTTTACTTATTTATTTTGAAAGAGAGAGAGAGTGCATGCACATGCAGGGTTGGTGTGTGTGTGTGTGGGGGGGCAGTGGAAGGAGCAGAGGGAGAGAATCCCAAGCAGGGTCCCATCATCAGTATGGAACCTGATGTGGGCTCAAACTCATGAACCATGAGATCATGACTTGAGCAGAAGCTGGGTGCTTAACCAACTGAGCCACCCAGGCACCTCTAACAGGAAATCTTGACTATATACATATATACGAATAATATGTAATTAGAAAGTCGAGTAAAATTCTTGTTACCTCAGGGAGACAAGATGACTTCTCAGTCATCTGAATACACAAATCCTAATCTGCTTGGGCTGTGTTAGCCCACTCTCACTTCATAGACAACTACTTTAAGTGCAGGCTCTGTTCTGACTACTTGCAGTCTTTCTCATACTGATTACCTGAAGTTAGACTACCAGCTCTGGGCACCTCACTCTTGAACAATTGACTCACATTTTGAAATTCCCTCTAGCCCTTCAGTTTTGGTCTCTGAGAATTCACAGAACTCAGGAAAGCACTGTACTTATGATAACAGTTTTATTATAGCAAAAAAAGACCCCCCAAAAAACAAAAACAAATCATAACCAGACAAAAGAAGAGGTGCGTAGTGTGATGTCTGAGAGGGTTCCAACATAAAGCTTCCAGTGTCATCTCCTTGTGGAGACAGGATGTATCCCTATCCCAGCACAGCAATGTGTAACAAATGAGCAGAATATTGTTAACAGGGAAACCCCCTCAGGTATTGGTGTCCAGAATTTTGTTGGGATTCCATTAAGTGAACACGACTGATTGAATCATTGGCTGTGTGATTGAACTCAGTCCCCAGCCTCTCTCCCCTCCCTGAAAGGCTGGTTGATACCATGTGTCTCAAGACTCCAACCCTCTAGTTACATGCTGGGTCTTTCTGGTTGTGGTCGGCTGCAATCCCTATCTCATTACCACAGACTATTTAGGGCCCCACCATAAACAATAAAGACACTTTTATCACTCTGGGAATTCCAGAGATTTATAGACTACCTCTCAGGAACCAGGGAGAAATGCCAGACAAATTCCTTTTTTTTTCTTGTAATATTTTTTAATGTGTATTTATTTTTGAAACAGGGAGAGACAGAGCACAAGCAGGGGAGGGGCAGAGAGAGAGGGAGACACAGAATCTGAAACAGGTTCTAGACTCTGAGCTATCAGCACAGAGCCCAATGCAGGGTTTGAACACATGAACTGTGAGATCATGGCCTGAGCCGAAGTTGGACACTTAACTGACTGAGCCACCCAGGCACCCTGCCAAACAAATTCTTAGTAAACAACTAATACACAGGATTAGTCTTTAAGCCAATTGTTAACAAGACAGCAAACTCTTAGAGCCTTCTCCAATGTCAATAAATGAGATCTGCAGTTGTTCCTACTGCCCTACATGTGACCAAATGAGACAAATTAAATAAGTCTCCTCTCTCAAGATTACTGGAAAATGGCTCTGCATCTCTATGACTAGTGGCTCCAATAGGGACACACTTCCTCTGCACCTAGGAACAAAATTGCCTTAAATCTCTATAGTTAAACTCTGCCCTAAGCTTCCCACTCCTTTGGCTTTGTCCATACGTTTAGATCCTGTGGACAATAACTAAAGGATGGATTTGGACTGAGTAATTAATTCTTTCTGGACAATGTGACTCGGGACTGCTTAGCTACTTTCTACTTTCCCTACCAGTTCACCATTAAGAACTCAACAGAATGCATACAGATTATGACAAGGTAAAGAGTTTCATTTCAGACAAGAAGCATATCATTAATATAAGTTTGCCAGGTGTTTTTGAGAAAAGGAATCAACAAAAATTACTCCCTAATACTATTATATTGAAAAGAATCTTTCACAACAACTTAGAAAATAAAGTCAGATCTGATAATTTTCTTTCACTGTTATTAATTCCCAAGAAAAATTGTTAAGCTTTATAAAACACATAAATGATTATTTTATTTGTTTTAGTAATCTTTTCAACTATATAATCAGGCTGATAATATGATTGTTATTTTTTTAAGTAGGCTCCATGCCCACTGTGGACCCCAATGAGGGCCTTGAACCCATGACCCTGATATCAAGACCTGAGCTGAGATCAAGAGTGGGACACTTAACTGACTGAGCCACCCAGGCACCTCTGATTATAAGATTATTAAACTGGCTTAATGTTACCAACAGTTGGCATGATATTTTAGGAAATATAGAAAGAATATTGAATACAGAATTGAAAATAAATTAAGTATTACTTTCCATAGTTTTTCGTAGAATAATCATTACTTGCATTATTTCAGTGAAATTTCAACAGAGGGATCTTTGGTAGATTCAATTACTGACTAAAATTGTTTATTTCCCTCTAGTAATAATTACACCTACACTTTGAAACAAATTGTACTTCCCTAAATCTCAGTTATGTGTTTATCTTTAGTCAAAAAACTGTTAACAGATGTGACACAGCAAAGGACTGAGATGCGCTTCTGGTTGGCCATGCATCCTGCAATTCTGCAGTTACCATGAGAAAAGCTTCCCCTGGATAGTTATTGCAGCTGTAGCCTGGACCCCAGAATTGTCACACATGGGGAAGATCTGAGCTTACCCTTCAGTGGAGACCAAAGTGGACTCAGACCCAACCACAGCTTGCAGTCAAGACCAGCCGAGCCGAGCCTAGTCAGTCAAGCCCTAGCTGACCGATTAACAGGAACCAGAGAATAAATAATTGCTATTTCTAAGCCACTGGATTGTGAAGTGACTCAGAATAGTAGTGTTTTGCGGCAATATTGACTAATGCAGAAATTTGTACCCAAGAATGAGGTGCTGACATAACAAATACTTGAAATGTGTGCATCAGTCTTGGGATTGGTTGGTGGAGAACAAAGAAATTTAGAGAAAAGTCGTTGGAAATATTACATAATGACAACACATATGTTAAAACTGTCACCTATGAGAACCTCAAAGAAAGAAGAGAAGCACTGATTGAATTTCCACCATTGGAGGAAAAACATTCTGAGGCAAAAGTTGAAAATGTGCTGATTGTTACTGGCTGCATTTAATAAGGTCCTACAATATTGGGAGGAGATCAGAAAAGAAGTTACTGGTGAACAGGAATAAAGAATTGTTGTTTTAAGCCACTGTGTTTTGGAGCGGTTTGTTACGTGGCATTATTGTGGCCATAGTCGACAGTCTATAGAACCTAAAACCTACATTAATTTTAATTGAATGGCCTTATGGTCTTTCCTTCTATAAATACTGGCCAGTCTCTATGCTAAATGTTACGAGGAATACAAAAGAAAAGGAAAAAAAAAACAGCTTACAGAATTATTGCTATTTGTGGGTTTTATTTTCAGATGAAGTAATTTGAAATACAATATTTATTGAAAAGGAAGCTAATACTTTAAAAATATCAATAGGGGCGCCTGGGTGGCTCAGTCAGTTGAGCGTCTGACTTCGTCTCAGGTCATGATCTCTCACTCTGTGAGTTCGAGCCCTGCGTCGGGCTCTGTGCTGACAGCTCAGAGCCTGGAGCCTGCTTCGGATTCTGCGTCTCCCTCTCTCTCTGCCCCTCCCCTGTTCATGCTCTGTCTCTCTGTCTGTCAAAAATAAATAAACATTAAAAAAATTTTAAAAATAAAAATATCAATAATTTTATAAGAACAAACTGTTTTATATTACGTACAGATCTTTCTTGACTTACAATGAGGTTATAGTCTGATAAACATCAGAAATTGAAAATAACATAAGTCAAGAATTCATTTACAGACAGAAAAATTCACTTAATATACTTAACCTACTGAGCATCATAGCCTAGCTCAGCCTACTTTACACATGCTCAGAACACTTACATTAGTTTACGGTTGGGCAGAATGATCTAACACAAAGCTTATTGTACAATAAAGTGTCGAACATCTTACATAATTCATTAAATATTGTACTGACAGTGAAAAACAGAATGGTTGTGTGGGCATAGAATTGTTGAGAGTACATCAGTTTTTTAGCCTTACGGTTGCGTGGCTGACTGGAACCTGTGGCCGATGTCACCCAGCATCGTGGGAACGTTGTACAGCATCTCGAGAGCACAGGAAAAGATCAAAACTCAAAATTTGAAGTACAATCTCTGCTGAATGCATATGGCTCTCACACCATTGTAAGTTAAAAAAAATTAAAAGTTGAACCATCATAAATGGGGGACCATAAAATGGTCTGTTTGTATTTTTAAACAGGCTGTGACATCTTTACTGTAAGACATATTTTAAATATCGATAGGTTGAAAAAAACTGAATAGTTCAACGATTAAATTATGTTATGCTTACTAGTTTTGCCTGTCACTGAAAGAACAATATATATTCTTGTATTTATTTTAATTGCTGGTTAATGCACCTCTGACCAAATTAAGACATCCCAGAGTTGAACTGAACCAATATGGCCAATGTGATTAATTTGGTTTAAATTACTACTGGAGTCTTAACTGTATGAAGAGACCTCATAAATTCTACCATGGTACAAGCCAACATGGTTGCGGTGCCAGGGTTAATGTTTATGCCTGTGTCCTGGCTTAGTACATTATCCCCAAACGAAGACCAACCTAAATCGGTCCAAATGTGAGACGGGCTGCCAGGGTCGATTTCCAGCATTATAGCAACTTGTACATATTTATTCACCTCCCTTGTCTGATTCAGAAAGAGTATCTATATCTATAAAGGGCAAATACCTGTCACACAATGGTACCATAAAATTCTCATAAAATAAGAGTATGTACATGATTATTATGTGGCCAAGAAGTTTACAATCTGACAGATACAACAACAAAAGCCACACCTTGTACTTACTTAAGGAAATTTTGTGCACAATCTCAACCTATTTTTTTACCCATCCTTCCTCTAGTAGTCCATCCTTCCAGAAAGAAAAGTGAAAATGAAATATGGACACAAATCAGAACAGGAGAGGAAAATTCTCATTGTTATTAGGAACCTGCGTAAAACAGTTCAAATTTCAATTGTGTTGAAACTTCCAAGTTTAATGTAAATATCTTAAAATATTTGCACACTGTATACATTTAAACATACCCAGAAGGCTCATCCAATTAAACTAAATTTCTTGTCCCCACAGTGAGTTTTCCACTTTGAGTCATGAACCTCATAAGCTTCATGAACCTCACAAAAGGGATAACTTACCACATGCCATAGATTCCTTCCTTCCTTCCTTCCTTCCTTCCTTCCTTCCTTCCTTCTTCCTTCCTTCCTTCCTTCCTTCCTTCCTTCCTTCCGTCCCTCTTTTTCCCTTCCTGCCCCCTCTCTCTTTCTTTCTTTCTTTTGTAGCTGGAAAAAAATGTCTGTTGCCATTTCTTAACCTGCAATTTTATTCCTTACGCCAAACCAGACCTTTGGCTGTCCTTTCCTTTAAAATATAAGTTTTCCCAGTATTAAGGGCTTTTAAAATTTTTCCAGAAGAGGTTTGTTATTTTCACTCAGTTTTTGTTTGTTGAAAAATGAGATATATGGAGACATACTATTTTTAAAGACTCGCTTTAATTTTTTGGATGATGACCAAGCTAAAATATGTACTGTTAAAAAGGAACATGAAAGGTCAGGAGACATTTTTATATCGAAGACATCAAGCATTATTAAGAGTAACTTGAATGAACTCTTACAGTAGGATTTGTTTCCATAAGATTTTGCTTGTGATAAAAATCCCTTGTTAATACCTTCCAGATCAACTAAAATATTAAAGCCAAGATTATTTGCATCCATCAAATGCAGTGAGAACCACTGGCATCAGGGTTCTGAAATTCTGGGTTTCACTTGCCTTGGAAGTTCACAGGCAATAGCAATAACCTATTAGCATACTTCCCACAGACAGAGCAGTGGAATGACTGGATGTTTAACCAGTGCCAAAACATCAGAATGCACCCCTTTCACTTAAGAACAGAATGTGTCAGCTCTTAAATTTTGTGTATTTTCAAGCATTTAGCACAGTTTACTGTCTGAAAACCACCATAACACTGCGATTCTTATAATAAGTTGTTTAACAAATGTTAAGCTAAAGGTTAATTTTGTACATCTAACCATAATTGGCAGACAGGGATCATGTGTTCCATGTTTATTTTATCATCGACCCAAAAGGGAAGGGCAAAAGGAGGAAGGGAAACCACTGCTAATTTTTTTGGCATATGGTAATGGTTGTTTTGTAAGAAGTAGATGAATCCAGAAAGCATGCACTCAGTTATTGGGAGAATCTGATGTCATCCCATCAAGAGAAACTATTCAGGTTTCTATGGTATTTCACATCTGCAAGCCACAGCAATATTTCCATCAGCTGTTATTGTTGCTACTAAAATTAGGGCCAGGAGCTCCACAGCTTAAGCAACTTAAGTGGGTTTGGAAATAATATTTGTTCAAAGTCTCTTTATAAGGCTATGGTAAGTATAGTGTGTTGAAGAGCTCATTTGTGGGATTTATTTCTACGTAAGTAGTTGTAGCCAAGCTCAAGGGGTATGAGGCCTGTTTGAGATTTCTCAGTTCTACTTCACTGGGTTGGAATTCCCTGATCCAGTTTGGCTCAGATGCTATTTCCTCTGGACTGGAGTTGTAAAGAAAGCAATTTAAAATGCATAAACACAGTGCCTGAGCCATGCCATATATCCACCACCCAGCGGGGCATTCACACTAAGCACAGCCTCACTTCCTAACTACTCAGCTGAAGTCCTCACTCCCTTCCCAACTATTAATATTCATGCGACTTTGTACCAATGGGGTTCAGGCAGAATAAAAAGCATCATATTGGAACATCATAGAATAACTTGAAATTTCTAAGACAAAATTTCCCCCAGAATATGCTTTACAACATGAAGAATCAGAAATTTTTATTTTGCCTTAATTTTTGGTACAGTAATATATATATATATGTATATACATACACACATATACATATATATATACACACAACATGTATATACAGTAATATATATATACAACATAGATATAGATGATGATATAGATATAGATGATGATATAGATATAGATATAGATATAGATATAGATATAGAGATATAGATATCGAACTGGATGTCAGGAAGCATGAGTTTTAGCTTTGGCCCAGACACCAAATAATTAGGTAATTTAACCAATATTTATCAGTGTTCCCTATGTGATTATCATAGTAGCAGATGCCAGAAGCTAGAGGAAATTCATAGTTCTTGCTCTTATAAAGTCTACAGTCTAGTGGTGGGAGCTAAATGGGTATTTCAATTTGGCAGGTAAGAATGTTATCAGTCTATAGACCCTTTAAGTAAAGTGGAATAGTTAAAGCAGCTGTTATTTTAGCTATGATTTTATGATGTGGTGTTGAAAAATATATCTAACAAGTCAAAAATTTTCAAAGTGAACCATATATCACTATGCACTGCTTTATATGCATGTTGTCCCTTAATCCCCACAAGGACACCATGAGTCTAGGTACTAATGCAAACATGTTATGTGTCTGGTCCAAGGTCACACAGCTGGTTAAGTAGTCCACTCAGAACCAGGATGCCAGTCTGTCTGCTCCATAGGCCATGCTCTTACAACTGATGTAAACTACTTTAAAAGAGGATTAAACTAAGATTGTCTAGCAAAGATATGATTAAGATGGAATTATAGCCTACAAGATAAAAACTCATGATGCATTTTCAGGATGGAATTGATGTGTTGAGGGGAAGATTGAGAGGAATCATTTCTAGATCACATCTGTTTAGAGATTAAGTACAGATATGTACTATTATATTACATAATTTATGGTTTTCTTATTAAATAATAATCAAGAGAAGAACGTGAGCTAGAATGTGGTGGTTGGGAATCATAAAACATGTTATTTGTCTGCATACATTTACTGCTGGCTGGCTGAAGTGGAAACCATTTAACAATCCACAGAGGCAGCAGCAGGGTGTCTTGGAAAGAGACTGGCCCAGGAACCCAACTCCTGCCAATGACTCTGCATGGCATTGGGAACTCATTTCCTTGAACTAGGATTCAGTGCTTCTATCTGTAAAATGAGGACAATGTATCTGGTCCAGTTTTCAGCTTTTGTGACTGTTTCCAAAGGAATTAAGCTCCATGATGCAGTCTGACTTCAGAAGTAGAAAGCCAATATATGCTAAATATATGTATCAAGTAGACTTTGGTTTTTGTTTCCTGTTGCACACACTTTTCCTGTCTCTTTAACCCTCACCAGAACACACACACACACACACACACACACACACACACACACACCCCTTCTGCCCAGCCCCCTTCTCTCTTTCTTACCTGCCCAATCCCTAGTCATTTTTTTTTCAGGTCTCAATTTAGAAATCCCTTTGTTAGGGAAGGTTTCACTGACTCCCAAAGTCTCTATAAAAGAAGTCTGTGCTTCCTCTGTCACTGAGATGTTGTGAACATTGGATTAGATAACCCATGTACAGTGCTTATATCATACTTGGTTTGTAAAACTACTCAGTCACTATTAGCTAAAGTAATCATCACCATCATCATCATGATTATTAAACTTATGACACTGTTTTATTAGTCTTTCTAAATTTCTGTGACACCTACTAGGTGTTATGTTTGGGAGAGCAGGGACCATAATAATTTGACTTATTGGTGCATCACCAGCAGCTTAGCACAGTGAATGTCAAGAAGTGAATGACACAAAGAAGATACTTCGTTAATGTTAAATAACACACAGTAGTTTACATAAGGAAAACTTTCATTTATGCAATGTAGTAAGCTAAACTTTAAGCACTTGTCTTCTAGTGGAACAGACTGAAACTTGCAAAAAAAAACTAATTATGTTATGAGGGTTATAATCAAGTTGTGAACTAAATGTTATGGAGACATAGAAAAAGAAGTAACTGATCCTGGCAGGGAGATGAAGTAAAAAACACTTGGGTTGAGCCTTATAGAACCAGAGTGATTTCATGTAGTAGCAGAGATACGAGCGAAGGGTTATATCACACAGGAGAAGAAACTGCCGAATGTACTTCTGCTACTGACTTACTGGATGATCATTGAAAGGGTTTGCTGGGGGTAACAGAGAGGGTTATTGGAGAGTAAAGGGAATGACAATGGGAATATCGTTAAGGTCAGACTTTTTAATGTCTTAAATGTCATCATACTATCCCATCAACAACACCTGCCAGTGACATCTCTTCTCAAAGAACTTTCCTTTATTAGCCAGCACTATTTGGTTATGTTCAAATTCACTTCATAATGGAGAAGCAGGATAAATTTTTATTTTTAGGATTTTGCTTTTGAATAAGGTGGTTGGTTAATGACTTGAGTGTTGTTTTGTTGATTCTCTCTCTCTTACATTATAAACTTACGGACTTTTACCTAACAAATGTTTTTTTTTTTTTCCAATAAATTGTATTCATCATCCCGTTTGATGCTTAAATTTTACTATCTTTGACTGTTGAGATCCTCTTAATTTTAGCTTCTATGACGTTTTGAGGTAACCATATTCTCTGATAGCTTGAATTTTGGACTTCCCCAAATCTCAGATTCATCTTATATAACTTGTCTTAGACTTAGAAACTGTCGTTCCAGGTGCCTTTAAATAAATAAATAAATAAATAAATGCGTACCATAATCCAGATAATAGATATGTTCACTGCTAATATTATTACTTTTCTGTGAACAAATGAAGTGACGTGGTGGCAGTTGTATTTTTATCACTTCATACAGGTATTTCCAATTCACATTGAATTGTATGGTTTTTCTTTACTTTGTTTTCATACCTCTCTTTTTCCCCCTCTTACACTAAAAACCTTTTTGTGCTAACTACATTAATAAAATTGCTTTCTTCACCTTGATTATCTAAAAATAGAGCGTGAGGCAGATTACTTGTGAAGGCTTTCTTAGAAGGTGCAAATCCAAGACCTGTGGAGTGAAGGTAACAGGGTATTGACACAGAGGGAGAAGCCCAGTCATGTAAGAAACCTTCCTAGCAGGCTTTCAGAAACCACTGGCCTCAGAGCAGTCCTCAACGAGGGAAAAAGAAAGTGAGAGGAATTTATTCTCAGGCTCCCTCCTGCTTCCTGGCTCACTGGTCAAAGTTTGTCTCAAGAGATATTAATGGCCCCGCTTTCACATGTGTTGCTTGGACTTTTCCCGGAAGCCTAAGGACATCGAATCCCACACTCTATTAGGCCATGCATCATCTAAGCACACAGCAGCAAGAGGAGTTAGAGTATCTTCGGGTCTGGTCAGGTCAGGCCTGTGAGTTGGAGTTAATGTGGCTTCTGCCATGGTATACAGGATGAAGACCAAGTCCTCACTCCAGAGTCCAGGAGAGCTGGGCAGTATTTGGATATGAGGTAGTGGCGGCAGCAGCTGGGGCTCTCTCCTGAGCAAGCAGTCAGGTGCCAAAGAGTCCACTGTGGTAGAAACCTACATGTTTTCATATTAAAACTGAATTTACATCTTTTAAGCCAAATTATATACTTTCATTAAAAAAATGAATGGAAGAAAAAATAAGTGTTATTTTTCTTATTTTTAAGAGTTATCTGCAGAAGTTCATAAATTGGGTCCTATACAGCTCCTTATTTGCTTTATCCTAACACACACACACACACACCCAATACACACTAAAATTAATAGTGTCAACAATATTTCTAACAGATTAATGAATGAGGTGTAAGACTTTTTTGAAGCAGTTTTGAATATATTTCTTCAAGAATATACAGTCAAAATACTGGGTATAAAAGTCAATTACAATAAGTATTTGCTTTGTGTGTTTATCTCACCAACTAATAACAATTGGTTCATTAATTTCAGTTTGGTTCAGTGTTTTAGAATTAGCTATATTTTTCCATTTTGAAGTAATTTATTTTTTGAATATGAAAATTATGGGTTCCCAAGGTGAGAATTACATAAGAAGACATTAGAGAAGTCTTGTTCTGTAAGTTAGCTGCTTTCCTTATCCTATATTCTTTCCCATTTTAATTAACCATTTTTATAACATTGATTTATTCTTCCCAAATTTCTTTTTACAAATATCTATATCTATATATCTATATCTATAAATTATATAATATATATCTATATATCTATATCTATATCTATATAATATATCTATATATCTATATCTATAATCTATCTATCTATATATCTATATATAATATAGATATATATCTATATATAATATATAGATATATATCTATATCTATCTATATATAATATATATCTATATCTATATAATATATATCTATATATCTATATCTATCTATATATAATATATATCTATATATCTATATCTATCTATATAAAATATATATATGTTCACTACCACTTATACAAAATGTAATTTACTTTAAAAATTGTTTTGCATCTTGATTTTTAAATTTAATACATCCAGACATTTCATATCACTATGTACAAAACTTCCTCATTCCTTTTGATGTTTGTATAATATTTTTAAGTTAATTTTAAAGAAGACTAAATCAGAAGCATTGTAGTTGCTAATTTACTTATTCTCCAGTGCTAATACAATTTTGGGCACCCTTATTTTACTGGTAGCATAATTAAAGAAATACTACAGTGAGGTAGCCTAGAGTAGTATTTCAGTGTTACTCCAAAATGTTTACAAATACTTCCTCCTTTTCTCAGGTCATCTTCTTAGAACACTTAAACCGTCGAAAAACCTTGTTATGAACTGAATGTTGATATCCCTCCAAATTCATATATTGATGTCCTAACCCCCAGTGTGATAGTATTAGAAGATGAGGCCATTGGGAAGTAATTAGATTCACATAAAGGTGGTATTAGTGTCCTTTTAACAGGAGGAAAAGAGATCAGAGCTCACTCTCTCCCTACCATTTGAGGACATAGCAAGAACGCAACCACACTGCAAGCCAGGAGAAGGATGTCAACAGAACCAAATTGGCCAGCACCTTATTTTAGACTTCCTAGCTGCAGGACTGTGAGAAATAAATACCTGTTGTTTAAGCCACCCCATCTCTGATATTTTGTTATAGCATCACACTGATTAAGATAAACTTCCACTTTACTCACCCACTGCCAGACCTAAATAAAATAAACAAGAACATCTATGGTCTTGGGAATTACGTGGATGTATTTTACCTGAGTTTTTGTTTTTGTTTTTGTTCATTTGTTTTTTTCAGCCAAAGCTTCAACAACCTTCTTTTACCTCACATAGCAAATGGGAAGGAACTGTCTTCTTTGGAACAATCCAAGGGCAGGCACGACTTCCTTGTAACTCTCATCATCTCTGTTCTGAGAATGTCTGCCCTGGGCTTGTTTAGCCTTCTCACATACACTTGGATCTCAGAGACTTCAGCCTTTTTCAATCTGAGCAGAAAAAAGAAAAAAAATAATTACAGCATATTTGGCAGAACAAAGTACTATGATTATCTTTTTTTAATCAAGAAAAACTTACTTCCCCATAGTCTCTTAACTGTAGTTCTTTGGAAATGTTATCAAATCATTTACTGAACATCAACTTCTTTTATTTTGTTAGGTTTTTTATTTTAATTCCAGTATAGTTAATGTACACTAATACATTAGTTTAAGCTATACAGTACAGTGATTCTATTCATTACTCAGCCCTCATCATGATAAGTGTACTCTTTAATCCTCTTCACGTATTTCACCCATCCCCCCGCCCGCCTCTCTCTGGCAACCACTGGTTTGTTCTCTATATGTAAGAGTCTGGTTCTTGGTTTGTCTCTCTTTTTTTTTTTTTTTACCTTTGTTTGTTTGTTTTGTAGGGTGGTTTGCTTTATGTTTTTGGGAAACCTCCATACTGTTTTCCACACTGGCTGCATCAGTTAGCGTTCCTTTTTTTCCACATCCTCACCAACACTTATTATTACTTGTGTTTTTGATTTTAGGCATTCTGGCAGGTGTGAGGTGACATCTCATTGTGGTTTTGATTTGCATTTCTTTTTTTTTAATTTTTTTTAACGTTTATTTATTTTTGAGACAGAGAGAGACAGAGCATGAACGGGGGCGGGTCAAAGAGAGGGAGACACAGAATCTGAAACAGGCTCCAGGCTCTGAGCTGTCAGCACAGAGCCTGACGCGGGGCTCGAACTCACGGACCGTAAGATCATGACCTGAGCCAAAGTCTGACGCTTAACCAACCAAGCCACCCAGGCGCCCTGCATTTCTTTGATGGTAAGTGATGAGCATCTTTTCAAGTGTCTGCTGGCCATCTATAAGTCTTCTTTTAAGGAATGTCTGTTCATGTCTTCTGCCCATGTTTCATGTCTTTTCCCTATCACATATTGCTGCCTCTTTATCAAGGATTAATTGACCATACAAGTGTATGTTTGTTTCTGGGCTTTTTATCCTGTCCCATTGATCTATGTGTCTATTTTTCTGCCAGTATCATACTGTTTTGGTTACGACAGCTTTGTAGGTTAACTTGAAATCTGGAATTGTGATACTTCCAGCTTTGTTTTTCAAAACCACTTTGGCTCTTTGGGATCTTTGTGGTGGTGTACAAATTTTAGGATTATTTTTTCTAGTTGTGTAAAAAATGCTATTGGCATTTTGATAAGGATTGCATCAAACCTAGAGGTTGCTATGGGTAGTATGGACATTTTGACAACATTTGTTCTGTCAATCCATGAGTAGGGAGTATCTTTCCATTTGTTTGTGTCATCCTCAATTTCTTTCACCAAAGTTTGATAGTTTTCAGAGTAAAGTTTTTTCCACCTCCTTGGTTAAGTTTGTTCCTAAGTATCATTATTTTTTATGCAATTTTAAATGGGATTGCTTTCTTAATTTCTCTTTCTGTTGCTTTGTTATTAGTGTATAGAAATGCAATGGATTTCTGTACATTGATTTTGTATCCTCCAAATTACTGAATTTATTTATCAGTTCTAGTAGTTTTTTGGTGGAGTCTTTAGGGTTTTCTGTGTAGAGTATCATGTCATCTGCAAATAGTAAAAATTTTACTTCTTGCTTATCAATTAGGATGCCATTTATTTTGTCTGATTCCTATGGTTAGGACTTACAGTACTTTCTTGAATAAGAGTGGTAAAAGTGAATATCTATGACTTTTTCCTAAGTTTAGGGGGAAAATCTCTCTGTTTTTCACCAATGAGTATGATGTCAACTGTGAGTTTTTCATATATGGCCTTTATTATGTTGAGGTATGTTCTCTCTAAACTCCTTTGTTGAGGATTTTTACCATGAATGGATGTTGTACTTTATCAAATGCTTTTTCTGCATCTGTTGAAATGATCATATGATTTTTATTTTTCTCTTATTGATGTGATGTATCACACTGATTGATTTGTGAATATTGAACCACTCTTGCATCCAGGGAATAAACCCCATTCGATCGTGGTGAATGATTTTTTAATGTATTGCTGGATTCAGTTTGCTAATATTTTGTTGAGGAAGTTTGCATCTATATTCATCAGAGATACTGGCCTGTAATTCTCTAATTTTGTAGTGTCTTTATCAGGTTTGGTATCAGGATAATTCTGGGTCATGCAATAAATTTGGTAGTTTTCCTTCTTCTATTGTTTGAAATAGTTTGAGAAGAATACGTAATAACTCTTCTTTAAATATTTGGTGGAATTCACCTGTGAGGACATCTGGTCCTAGGCTTTTGTTTGTTGGGAGTTATGATTACTGATTTAATTTCATTGGTGGTAATCAGTCTGTTCAAATTCTCTATATCTTCCTGATTCAATTTTGGGAGGTTATATATGTCTAGGAATTTATCCATTTCTCCTAGTTTGTCCAATTTTTTGGCATATAATTTTCCATAATATTCTCATAATCCTTTGTATTTCTATAGTGTCAGTAGTTATTTCTCCTCTTTCATTTCTGATTTTACTTATTTGATTTGTCTCTGTTTTTTTTTTTTTATGACTGGCTAAAGGCTTATCAATTTTGTTGATCTTTTCAAAGAACCACCTCCTGGTTTCATTTGTTTGTTCTATTGTTTTTTTAGTTTTTATTTCATTTATGCTCTAATCTTTGTTGTTTCCTGCATTCTACTGGTGTTGGATTTTGTTTGTTCTTCTTTTTCCAGCTCCTTTAGGTGTAAGGTTAGGTTGTTTATTTGAAAATTTTCTTGCTTCTTGATGTAGGCCTGCATTGCCCTAAATTTCCCTCTTAGAACAACAGTTTTTGCTGTATCCCAAAGATTTTTGGACCATTGTGTTTTCATTTTCATTTGTCTCTCTCTATTTTTTACTTCCTCTTTGATTTCTTAGTTAACCCATTCATTTTTTTAGCTGAATGCTATTTGGTCTTCTTGTATTTATGTTCTTTTCATCTTTTTCTTGTGGTTGATTTCTAGTTTCATAGTGTTGTGGTCAGAAAAGATGCATCGAATGACTTTGACCTTTTCAAATTTGTTGTGATTAGTTTTGTGGTCTAATACATGATCTATTCTGGAGAATGTTTCCTGTGCATTTGAAAATAATTTGTATTCTACTGTTTTAGGATGGAAGGTTCTGAATATATATTTTAAGTCCATCTGGTCCAATTTATCATTCAAAGTCACTGTTTGGATGATCTATCCATTGATGTAAGTAGGGTGTTAAAGCCTCCTAGTATTATTGTATTACTATCAGTTATTTCTTTTATGTTTGTTTTTAACTGTTTTGAATATTTGGGTGGTTCCATGTTGGGTACATATTTATAATTGTGAAACTTCTTGTTGGATTGTCCCCTTAATGATTATATAATGTCCTTCTTTGTCTCCTGTTATAGTCTCTGTTTTAAAGTCTGTTTTGTCTGGTATACATATCGCTATACTGACTTTCTTTTGACATCATTTGCATGATAAATATATGCATTTATCCTCCATCTCTTCACTTTCAATCTGTCTTTCATTCTGAATGAGCCTCTTGTAGGCATCATATAGATGGGTCTTGTTTTTTTACATATTCTGTCACCCTAGGTCTTTTGATTGGAGTGTTTATTCAGTTTAAATTCAAAGTAGTTATTGATAAGTATGTATATTTATTGACATTTTGTCACTCATTTTATGGTCGCTTTTTAGTTTTTCTTCATTCCTTTCTTGTTTTCTTCTCTCACGATTAATTGGTTTTCTTTAGTGATACCCTTGGATTCCTTTTTCTTTATTTTTTTTTTTTCATATCTATTCTGGTTTTTGATTTGTGGTTACCATTACGTTTTCATATAACATATTCTGCTTATAAAAGTCTATATTAAGATGATAGTCACTTAAGTTTGAACCCATTCTTTACTCTTTCCCTTCCCACATCTTAGATATGTGATGTCATACTTTACATCCTTTTGTTTTGTGAATCCCTTGACCGACTTTTACAGATATACTTAATTTTACTGCTTCTGTGCTTTTTCTCCTCTTGTTTATGATCTTTCCATTCAGTGAGTCCCTCTTAACATTTATTGTAGGGCTAGTTTAATGGTCATAAATTCCTTTAGCTTGTTTGCCTGGGAAACTCTTTATCTCTCCTTCTATTCTGAATAATAACCTGCCTAGATAAAGTATTCTTGGTTGCATATTATTTCCTTTAAGCACTTTGAATATATCATTCTACTCCCTCCCACCTGCCAAGTTTCTGCTGAAAAATCAGCTGTTAAGGTTATGAGGTTTTCCTTGTTTGTAACTGCTTTCTTTTCTTTTGTTACTTTTAAAATTCTTTTTTAATCATTACTCTTTGCCATTTTAATTACTGTGTATCTTGGTGTGGCTGATTTTGTTGGAGAATCTCTGTGCCCCCTGGTTCTGGATTTCTGTTTCCTTCCCCAGATTCAGGAAGTTTTTAGCTATTATTTCTTCAGATAGATTTTCTGCCCTGTTTTCTTTATTTCTTTTTTTTAAATGTTGTTTAACGTTTATTTATTGTTGAGAGACAGAGAGAGACAGAGCATGAGCATGGGAGTGGCAGAGAGAAGGGGAAACACAGAACCTGAAGTAGGCTCCAGGCTCTGAGCTGTCAGTACAGAGCCTGATGCAGGGCTCGAACTCACAAACCACGAGATCATGACCTGAGTGGAAGTCGGACGCGCAACCGGCTGAGCCACCCAGGCACCCCTGCCCTGTTTTCTTTCACTTCCCTTCTGGGATGCCTATAATGTGAATGTTATGATGCTTGATGGTGTCACTGAGTTCCCTAATTCTATTCTCCTCTTGCATATTTTTTTCTCTTGCTTGTTCAGCTGGATCATTCTCCATTACTCTGTCCTCTAGGTGACTGATTCATTCTTCTACTTCATCAAGTCTACCATTTATTCCATCTAGTGTATCTCTAATTTCACTTATTGTGTCCTTCATCTCTGATTGGTTCTTTTTTATCTCATTGATAAGGATGTCACTAATGTCCTCCACTTTTCTCAAGTGCAGTAAGTATCTTTATGATCATTACTTTAAATTCTCTATCAGGCATATTACTTATATCTATTTTGCTTAGGTCTGTTTTTGTGGTTTTGTTTTATTATTTCATTTGGGACATATTCCTCTGTCTCCTTATTTTGTATAACTCCCTATGTCTGTTCCTCTGTATTAGGAAAGACAGCTACGTCTCCCGTGCTGGAACGTAGTGACCTTATGAAGAAGTCCTGTGGTGCCCTGCTGTGCAGCATCCTGTTCACCAGAACTTGGTGCTTCAGGGGTGTCTCCTATGTGTGTTACATGTGTCCTGCTGTTGTGGCTGAGCCACTTTTTCCTTCAGTCCAGCCATCTGCCATGGCTCTTGGCCTGTTGTGGGCAGTATTTGGTTCCTGTGGTGCCAGTATGGTGCCACCTTGGGCTTGAGTTGAGTCAGATCAGTTATTTGCCAGAGATGTAGTAGTACTCACACTGCTGGGCATTTTCCTTGTGTTAACTCCTAACAAGCTTTCTTTGGTGAGTGAGGCCTATAATCCGACATTGTCTATTCCCAGCCCATTCTGGGGCCTCCATCTGACTGGTGTGTGTGGTTATCTTTTCCTCTGTCTGGGGAAGAAGTCACTTTGGAGGGGTGCTGGCTACTGTAGTGGCTGTTTACACACTGCCAGGCCTGTGGCCCAGCCCTGCATGGGCTCTGGCAAAGTAAGTATTGGAGAGGGCAGATCCCCTGAAGCATAGCACTGGGTGGCAGTCCTGGGAGGGAGGTGGTGGTGCCAGTAAGCTTTGTGTGCCCTGGGTCCTGTTCAAGAGGTCCTCTGCAGTACCAGTACTGGTGAAGACTGTCTAGGGGAATGGATTGATGGAAGCACAGTTCAGGTGGGCAGGGCAGCCGACGGGCAGTAGTAGCAAGTCAGATAGCATGTCCCCAGGTTGCTGTGTGCTTACACTGGGGAAGCAGGGGAAGGAAATGGTGCCTGTCAGTTCCTTTGTTCCTGGAGGAGTTCCCAATGATTCTGTTTCTCTGGGACACGCTTTAAGATTAGCAAATAACTTTTTCTACTGTATGCTCTAGGCACCTTTCAAACTGCAGCTTCTAAGCTGTATCTCTGTGGGTCATCTGTTGTGTTGTTTCTTTGAGGATGGGGAATCAGTTTCCTCTGGCCCTTCTGGCTCTCCCAGAACCACACTGCTGAATTCTTAAAATTCCAGGTTTTAAGTCTCGCTGGTTATAAGAGCTGATGAAATTCAGCCCTTGTGGTTTTCAAAGCCAAATGTTTTGGGGATTTGTCTTCCCCATGCAGACTTCTCAGGGTGGGAATCTATTTCTCTCCCCTCTTTGTGCCTGCAAAGTCCCTCCCTCCCGTGGGTAGTCCCATGAGTCTGTTTATTTCCCAACTGTTTCTTGGCTCTTCCTACCTTTCCTTTTTGATGTGGCCTTTTCTCTACATTTAGCCATGGAGTTTGTTCTGCCAGTCTCCAGGTCATTTTCTCGGTTGTTTACATTGATGTGAATGTTATCTAGTTGTATCTGTGGGGCCAGGTGTGCCTAGGGTCCTCCTACTCTGCCTCCTCCCTCGAACATAAATTTTTAAGTGAAGCTATTTGGTTTTGTCATACGATGAATGAAAAAAAATATTAGTGTTACTCATCTTTTTTTCTCCTATTGTCAAAATGTTTCCATACCTTATATTGAAATGCCATTGATGAGAAGGCTTTAATGATGCAGATAATTTGAAGTTGACAGTATTTTACCATTTTTTATATAATTTTACTGTTATTCATACCCTATTTCTATTAATCCACCTTTACTACAAGGCATCTTCAAACATTTAATTTGCTAAGATATTTGTTTTAGATGAAGAAATATGTTTTATTTATTTTTTTAATATGAAATTTATTGTCAAATTGGTTTCCATACAACACCCGGTACTCATCCCAACAGGTGCCCTCCTCAATACCCATCAGCCACCTTCCCATCCTTCCCAACCCTCCATCAACCCTCAGTTTGTTCTCAGTTTTTAAGAGTCTCTTATGTTTTCTCTCCCTCCCTCTCTAACTTCTTTTTTTTCCTTCCTCTCCCCCATGGTCTTCTGTTAAGTTTCTCAGGATCCACATAAGAGTGAAAACATATGGTATCTGTCTTTCTCTGTATGACTTACTTCACTTAGTATAACACTCTCCAGTTCCATCCATGTTGCTGCAAAAGGCCATATTTCATTCTTTCTCATTGCCAAGTGATATTCCATTGTGTATATAAACCACAGTTTCTTTATCCATTCATCAGTTGATGGACATTTAGGCTCTTTCCATAATTTGGCTATTGTTGAAAGTGCTGCTATAAACATTGGGGTACAAGTGCCCCTATGCATCAGCACTCCTGTATCCCTTGGGTAAACTCCTAGCAGTGCTATTTCTGGATGATAAGGTAGATCTATTTTTAATTTTTTGAGGAACTTCCACACTTTTCTAGAGTGGCTTCACCAGTTTGCATTCCCACCAACAGTGCAAGAGGGTTCCCGTTTCTCCACATCCTCGCCAGCATCTATAGTCTCCTGATATTTTTAATATCAAAGGTGGGCTTTAGAGAGAATTAAAGAGGTAGTTTTTTGAATGTCAGTTCATGGTTTTCCATTATTCCTCATATGAGAAAATATCCATCTAAGCCTCTTGCCTCTCTCCATGCTTTTTCACTAGCTCTTCCCCATGGCACAGAGAGGGGATCTTGTGATTTGTCAAACAATGAGACAATCGCTAGGCCAGGTTTTCAAATGGGAAAGCTGACTATGATTTAAAGACAGGATCTTGTGCTCCACACCTGATTTGCTAGTGCAGGCTGGGTCAACCTCTTTGCTCTATGTTGAGGTTCTTCTGTTGGAGAGTAGGTAGATAAAGCATCTGACTGTTTAGAGTAGATGATCAGGATAGCAATCCCAGAACAATTATATGATGGAGAAAAAGACTGAGGTCTTTCTCCAAAGTAAACATCTTGGGCAAGATTTAGGAACTTAGTCTTATATTTTTAAGTTGGGTACTTTATGTATCATTTGACATTTTCCTTCTGTCCTTAAAATTCAACAGAGAAAAGTGAGTGTATTCAGGCAGCACATTTGAGCACTAATGCTTAATACCGAAAATTCTGTAATGCCATTCTCTACTTTTTGTGTCCATGGAACACCTTCTTCCAATTCCATCATCACCATACATCATCCATGAACATCTTTTAAAATTTTTTTTATGTTTATATATTAGAGAGAGAGAGAGAGAGAGAGAGAGAGGATGAGTGGGGGAGGAGCAGAAAGAGAAAGGGAGACAAAAAATCCAAAACAGGCTCCAAGCTCTGAGCCGTGAGCACAGAACCTGATGTGGGGCTCAAAATCACAAACCACGAGATCATGACCTGAGCTACAGTCGGATGCCCAACCAACTGAGCCACCCAGATGCCCCTCATCTGTAAATATCTTTTTGGGCTCTAGAGATCCACAGATTCAGATCAGGTAATAACACAAATTCTGGACATAGATTGACAGAGTTCAAAATCTCTAATCTATAGTTTGCAAACTGTGTGATCCTGAGCATAAGTTTGTCTCTCTGTGCCTTGGTTACCTTGTCTGTTCACTGACAATAAAAATATAATATTAATAATATAACAATATAATATAAAATACTATATTAGTATACTTATATAACTATAATTATAATAATCCTAAACCTATGCAGTAGGACCTAAAGAATATGAATATACACACACACATAATATATATCTCATATATATCATATGTATAAAATAGTATCTGGTTTATGAATTGAAAATTCTGGTTTAATGTTTTTACTGTTTTGTCTTTATAATCTTTACAATTTACTCCATGGCTTTGAAAATTACAAGAAGACAGCTGGTGCTATCTCAAAGACATAATTGAGATACTATTTTAAAAGCATACATATATATGTAAATGTGAATATTTGATAATAATATAATAATGAAATATAAAAATGTAAGTCAAATCAAACAATTAGAAATACTTTGTGAAGAAAGACAGACAAAATAAAATAGATATTCTTTGATCTGTGATAGTTTACATGCAGATATATTTAAAAGTAGGAAGTTAAGCTTTGGAGGCCCTTTGTAAAGCTATAATTCCATAATACAAAGGAAGTGTTCCTTTTTGATATGTTCCAGTTTTGAGATGAACACATGCACATTTTCTATTAAGATATACATAGAGAAAGAAAGTAGGTAGACATACATTGTAAATCAGATTTGCCTACTTACAGATGGTAACATTCTGTGCAATAATAATGCTCTCAAAACCATTTGCAAATTTGTCCAGCAACAACTCTGCCTTTAATGATGAAGTTTCCACAGTGGCAGATGGCAGAGTGAGCAGAGGGTCGGCAGATGCTGCCGACCCACCAGGGTTATGTCTGTCACTAAAGCGATCTGGCTCCAAAAGCCAAAGTCTGTTGAGGTCATACTGGCTATTGCTCCATTGGAAAGACTTGATTGATCACATTTGTGGTTATTCCATAAATGATGACCTTCTACAAGGGGTCCCGGCAGTTTTATCCTGCTGTAAGAAACTGATATAGAGAAACACACACTATCTGCAGTATTTGTCTATCGACATATCATTGAAACAAAGGGGAAATTTATGACACTTAAAAAAATACACTCACTGATGTTGCTATCATCAGTGGTTAAGTAGCCTATAGAAACAGCAGGGGCACTACTTTTAATATTGTCACATTTAAGGAGAGAAAGGGAAACAAGAGCAAGATAAGAATATATATATATACACATATACATATGCCATAGGTATTCCACATGTTCCATATATGTATATGTAATAATAAAATCTTAAAATCTTCAGTGACCAAGTGAACCCTTGGAATACTTTGAAGAAAATTATATGCTTGAAATTGTATACTTGTAGCTTGAAATCAGTCACAGTGGGAGTATTTATACCATGGAATTGACAAATACTATTCCATGGGGAGTTTAACACAATATAATACCACCTATGGAGTATATTGTATTGAAATCCCCAAGTTCCATTTATAATGTGATATTGTTGAACTCATTTATCATATAACAAGCCTCTGAATGTAGCTTTCAAAACTGAATTTATTATGAACATCAAATTAAGCATTGGAAGGAACAAAGTGCATCTCTTTGTCCCTATTTACTGAATGGTAACAAATGTTACAGAAAAATATTAATTCTCTTGTGTCACTAAAATAAGAATAGCTCTTTGAGTAAAGTTGTTCATTAATAGGAATAACAATATACTTTCATTTATAATTACTTGATTTATTCATAAACTTCTAAGTATTGCACATACATTACCTCTCTTCAGTTTTTATGACAAACACGAGACTTATTTACAGATTCCATGAAGACCCAAGCCAGTGATGTGCTCAACCAGTGAGAAGTTCTTGTCAAATTTTCAGGAAATTTGCAAACTATTGTTAAATGTGGCCATTAGTAAAAATTAAATTATATAAACTTACAGTTACACAAATTGTATTAAAAACAAAGGTAGGGGCACCTGGGTGGCTCAGTCGGTTGGGCATCCGACTGTGGCTCAGGTCATGATCTCGTGGTTTGTGATTTTGAGCCCCACATCAGACTTTGTGCTCACAGCTCAGAGCTTGGAGCCTGCTTTGGATTTTTTGTCTCCCTCTTTCTGCCCCTCCCCCCACTCATGCTCTGTCTCTGTCTCTCTGTCTCTCAAAAATAAATAACAAAAAATAAATAAGTAAATACTTAAAACTCATCACACTCTAAATATTTCATTACATTTTACTATTATCTATGTTCTTGAGTGTTTTTACATTTATGATTCATGTATGTTTATGTAGGGAATACTATACAATGCTGTGCTACAACACATTTCTTCCTAACTCTGTGTTCAGTGATGCCATGCTCTACAGGTAGCTTGAAATCAGTTACAGTGGGAGTATTTATACCACGGAATTGGCAAATGCTATAAATCAGGGCTCTCCCACCCCAAGATTCAGTGGTTCAACAATTACTAGCTTACCACTACGTGAGAATGTTCTGACTTCAAGGCACATTGTACAGTAAGCCATGCTGGACTCTTTTGAATGGTTTGAAGCATGGGTTTTTAACATGGTCTCTACTGGCTTCCAGATAGGTGTTTAGACATATGTCTAAGCTTTTTTGGAGAGATAGTCTATAGCTCCTATTAGATTTTCAGAGACTCCATAACCTAAAATAAATTTTTAAAAATTAATATAAAAAACCATTTTTACAGGAAAAGTACTGTATTTTCTGTAAGTATGCTTTTTCTCTGAAATAAAGAGATCAAGTAGCCTGTAGTTGATATGACTAAGAATTTTGCTCCTTCTAATGTGTTCCAGAAAATGTGTCTTATGCACATATCTTACTTAGTAATACCTTTACTTACTTTTTCCTTGCTGTTTCCTCTTTTTAAAAGTCTCCAGATTTAGAAAAAAAAATTTTCCAATAGCATTAAATATAATAAAATACTTAGTAATAAATTTACCTAAGGGAGCAATAGATCTAGACACCAAAAACTACAAGATATTGATGAAAGAAATTGAAGAAGACACAAACAAATGGAAAGATATTCCATATTTATGGATCAGAAAAAGTAATACTGTTAAAATGTCCATACTATTCAAAATCATTGATACATTCAACGTAATCCTTTAATTTTTCACAGAAATAGAAAAAATAACCATAAAATTCATATAAGACCACAAAATACCCAACCAACCAAAGCAATCTTGAGAACGAACAAAGGTGGAGCCATTACACTATTTTCTTTCTTTCTTTTTTTTTTCACAAAAGGAAATGAGAAAAGAATTTATTTATTTATTTATTTATTTATTTATTTTTTAAATATAATTTATTGACATATTGGTTTCCACACAACACCCAGTGCTCATCCCAAAAGTGCCCTCCTCAATGCCCATCACCCACTTTCCCCTCTCCCCCACCCCCCATCAACCCTCAGTTTGTTCTCAGTATCAAAGAGTCTTATGGTTTGCCTCCCTCCCTCTGTGTAACTTTTCCCCCCTCCACCTCCCCCATGGTCTTCTCAATGCAAAGGATACACTTTTATTTCAAGCTATGTTACAAAGCTATAGTGATCAAAACAGTATGGTACTGGCACGAAAGCAGATGTATAAGCCAACTGAACAGAATCAAGACCCTAGAAATAAGTTCTATGCATATATGGTCAACTGATATTTGATAAGGGAGCCAAGAATACTCAATGGCTAAAGAATAGTCTCTTCAATAAACAGTACTGAGAAAACTGGATATTCACACCCAAAAGAATGAAATTGGGCTCCTACTTTATACCATTCACAAATGGATTATGGACTTAGAGGTAAGACCTAAAACTGTAAAATTCCAGAAGAAAATATAGGTGAAAACTCTATAATATCACCTTACACCTGTTGGAATGGTTATTATCCAAAAGTGAAGATATAATAAATGCTGGTGAAGATATGGAGAAAAAGGCACACAGGTGCACCACTGGTGGGAATGTAAATTGGTGCAGCCACTAAGGAAAATACTATGGAGGGTCTTTAAGAAATTAAAAATAGAAGGGTGCCTGGGTGGCTCAGTTGGTTAAGCATCCGACTTTGGCTAAGGTCATGATCTCACTGCTCGTGAGTTTGAGACCTGCGTCAGGCTCTATGTTGACAGGTCAGAACCTGGAGTCTGATTCCAATTCTGCGTCTCCCTCTTTCTCTGCCCCTCCCCTTCTTTCTCTCCCTCTCCTCTCTTTAAAAAAATAAACATAAAAAAAAAGAAATTAAAAATAGAACTATCATATGATCCAGCAATCTCACTTGTGAGTATATATCTTAAGGAAATGAAATCACTATCTTGAAGAGATATCTGCACCCGCATGTTCATTGTAGCATTATTTACAATAGCCAAGACATGGAAACAACCTAAGTGTCCGTTGACAGATGAATGGATAAAGATGTGAAACTAAGCGCGCACACACACACACACACACACACTGGACTCTTATTCAGTCATAAGAAAGAAGGAAATCCTGCCATTTGCAACAATGTGGATAGGCCTTGAGGGCACTGTGCTAAGTGCATTAATTCAGATGGGAAATGACAAATGTTGTATGAGTTCATATGTGGAATCTAAAACTATTGAACTCATAGAAACAGTAGAATTGTGGTTTCTAGGGGACTAGTGGAGAGGGAAATAAGGTGATATTGGTCAATGGGCACTGACTTTCAGTTATAAGATGAATAACTTCTGGGGACCTAAGGTATAGTATGGTGACTATTGCTAAGAATACTATATTGCATATTTGAAAGTCTCTGTGAGAGCAGAGCTTTAATGTTCTCACCATAAAAAAACAACAACAAAGAGTTAATTATGTGAAGTAAAGGATATGTTAACTAACCTTACAGTGCTAAAGCATTTCACAAAATATACATATAACAAATAAATAATATTTGGCACATATTTATTCTAAACATTATTTTTTAGCTGAAATTCAAGTTTAACTAGGCATCCTGTATTTTACCTCGCAGCTGTACTTTTAAAGGTCTTCTTTCCTCATTCTTCCATCTTCCTTTTCTTCTCATTCAGAAATCTATTAGATTAATGAACCACAGCTTGGCTTTTCTATTAATTACATGAATAAGAGTTACTTATGTCTGAATTCATTCCCAGTTCCATCATTTTAAAGTTTTGATATTGGACAAATTATTTAACTTCTCCAAGTCTCAGTTTTCTTGTCTGTAAAACAAGCCTTCCCAGGATTGCTAACAAAAGTAAATAAGATAATATATGTAACAATTACTGTTGTGCCTGCCAGTAAGCTTGCAATATATACTTGTTATGGTGATGCTGATATAATCATCATGTTTTCATTGTCATATGGTTGTAGCCTTCTGGAATACAACTCACCTCATCTTACCCAACATTTCTCAGCACCCAACTTTTCTCATACTTGCATTCTCACCTTATTGATCTTTTCCAACTTGTATATCCAGTCCCATTCATCACCATCAGGAGAACCCCAAACCTCCACCAGATTTTATTTCCTTTTTTTCTATACTTACCCCCTCATGTTTATTGAGATTTAACTGACATGTAACATTGTGTAAGTTTAAGGTGTATGAAGTGATAATTTGACGTATTTATTATATACTGTAAAATGATAACCCAGAGGGTTAGTTAATAGCTCCATCATCTTATATAATTACCATTTCTTTCTGTAGTGAAAACATTTAAGATCTACTCTCTTAGCAACTTTCAACTATTTCTGTATTGTTAATTAGAGTCACCATGCTGTATGTTAGATCCTCCTGGTTTTATGTTGATGTGGTTTGAACATGCTCATTTATACTGAGGGATCAGAGCCAACTCAACCATAACTTTGCTAGCTGGCTAGTGAGAAAGATAATAATGACACTTTATGGAGTCTGAATTCTGCCAAAAGCTAAGTCTTTTGCATATGTTTTTCATGTAATTCTCATAATAACTCTGTAACTATTAATATTGGCATTTTATAGATAAGGAAAATGGAGACCTTACAGGTGAAAGAAGCAAACAATGGGAATAAGTTTGGACTTGAATATTATAGGGAATTCTCTACACTTATGTAATTATAGCTTAGAGTGATATAGGTTTTCTTGAGGTTTTTATTTTTCTCCAAGTATGTTCACATATACAATCTCATCCTTACAACCATCCTATAACGTAGAAAAAGTAATTATTGTAAAAACAATTATTGTTTTCACTATATAAGTAATGAAACTGAGACACTGGAAAGTTAAATGTCTTATCCAGAATTATGCAATAATTAGAGTTATTACCAGACCTGAACCCTATAATTCAGTACTCTCAGTTTTTCCCAATGCACTAGGAAGAGCAAATAGTTTTCATTACACATGAAAATGCTGATCAATTGGTATTGGCTACCTGGGGTACTATGTTAATAATACTTCTGAGATTTTTTTCTAGGTTCAACAGCAAAGAATGTCATGATACATTCGTAACGTCTGCCATGATGGACATGAGAGATGGCAGCAGTAATGATGATCTGAGAAGAGGGTATTGAACAGGCTGGTTGAGGAAAGTGTGAGATGCCCAATTAACGATGAATAACCAACTTCAAAGTGAGAAATCCCAGGAATTTCTAAGGATTCTTTATTGAAAACCTAAAGGTGATAATTTTGTGTCATTTAATTGCCCCCAAAACAAAGACATCAATTAGTCTAGTGCAAGACACTATTTGCCTTTTCTCTACTACAATGTTTCTCTTATATAGTCTTTCATGGAACCCTAATGTATAAATGGGAAAATGTGAAGGTCCTGGAGTCGTGACCATTCTGAACCTCATACTTAAAAATTTCAAGTGACTAGAGCACAGGTTAAAAACTACAGATCTGGAGACCCTGGGTGGCTCAGTCAGTTGGGTGTCAAACTTCAGCCAGGTCATGATCACATGGTTCGTGAGTTTGAGTCCCACATCAGGCTCTCTGCTGTCAGTGCAGAGCCTGCTTCAGATCTTCTGTCTCCCTCTCTCTTTCTGCCCTTCCCTGCTCACGCTCTCTCCAAAATAAATAAATAAACATTAAAAAAAAAAAAACAAACACGGATCTGAGACATTTTTGTTTAGCACTACCTGGACAATGAGTAATTTTACCCTTTGAAGAGTCTATGAATTCAGCCAGATGTTAATAACCTTCTCTATATCCATGGAAATAATAGATATAGGGGGAAAACCACAGGATAGGAAATCAAGATACTACATTCTGGTTGTAACTTAATTGTGTGAATGTGGCCAAGTTCCTTTATGACTCTAGTGCTCCTTTCCTTTATCTATTAATTGAAAAATTGGATTAATTATTAGTTATTAGTTATTTCATTGATTTATCAAAGATGTACAATGTCAAAGTATAACAAATCAACATAGTCATGGACCTCCATTTAAACTCTAATATTCTAGGAATCAGAGCCTATGTATGGAGATTGTTATAGTCACAAATATTATTTTGTCCCTAATATTCTCTTAAAGTTTTTTATTTGATGTGCTTATTACACACTGTCAGTTGCTTCACAAAGAAGAATATGTTTGATGGTATCCAGTTTTCTTTCTAAGAATAATTTTTCATGAAATAATTTTGTGTGATTTATATATTTGTTAAAATCTTTTTAAACCTCAGTTCAATAATTCAATCTGCTATATATAAGCTCATAAAAAACACATGAATACACACACAGACATATATATATATATATATATATATATAGGTTATATAATAGGTTATATAGGTTATAGGTTATATAGGTTATAATAAAGGTTATAATAAATTTATAGTTGCATATATGATAGAATGGAATTAAATATATAGTATATGTATATTAAGTACACATTATATATATATATATTTGTGTATATATATATATATATATACAATTTATATGTGTGTGTGTGTGTGTGTGTATACATATATATATACACTCTTCATATATCTTTGTGCCCTCAAACACAGTACTGTCAAAGATATTCATAAAATAGGTTTTGTAAGTAGTATAGCGTAGTGGCTAAAAGGATGTGATTTAGCATCAGAAATACCTGGACTCAGATCCCTGCTTTACCATCATTTTGGACCTGTATAGTCTTGGATCAGTTATTTGACCTTTACAAATTAAGTTATAGTATTCTCAACTTTAAAATTAGGAAAATAAGAAAATACACATATCATGCTGTTTTTGTGAGGTTTAAAAGAGATAAAATATATTTTTTACTTAGTACTTTGCACAAAATGAATATCCAATAAATGTTAGCTATGTAATAATTAATAATCAAAACTAGTAATCTTAATAGTGTCATTATTATCCAAAAGTAGATTTTTGAAAATTCTCCAAATAATTCTTCAAAGTAAATCAAAAAGATTAACATATGTTCAAAGACTACTTGTGTGTAATTTGCATATCATGCTGAATTTTTAATATATTATTTGACTAAATTCTCACAATCAACTTGTGAGGAAGCTGTTATATCCATTTTACAGGAAAATTATGGAATGTACTCAGTCATACAGGTGGTAACTCACAGTTGCAATGTTCAGTCACAAGTCTGTACTAAACTATATGTCAAGTTCTACACTAAATACATAATCTCATGCTTATTCTGTGACCAAAAAATTTAATATTGCTGATGAATATACATATTAAATTATTTAAAAAAATAGAGACAATAATCCCTAATATTTTCCCATGAACTTGTGTGAATGTGAAGTAAAAGAAAGGAAGTAAGAGGAAGCAATCCTAGGAAGATATACCATGATCACACAATCACAGAATATTAATACAAGGTCTTCCAACATTTTAATTATAAACTTGGGTCCTCTTTCCATACCTCTACAAGTTAAAAGTCTTTAGAAACTGCCTAATTCTTTCAAACTGAATGATACAAATTGCGTCTAATATGTACAAGGCAACCTCGAATATTTTGGCAAGTCTCTGTCATTCTAGCTGCTCTTTGTGGCTTTCCATAGATTTAGGACTGGTATATAGACAGTGAAAGATGATAAAATATTGAATCCTTTAATTTTTTTTTATAATGGGGTCCCATTACCCAAAACAACAGACGGAGCACTGATAATGAGATTATCATCCCAACAATCCAGGGTCATGTGAACAATATGGGACTTATGAAGTTGTGTTTTGCAGGACAAATCTCTCTATTCATCCATACAAAGAGCATCTCCCCTTATAAACAAACAATAAGTCCTCAAAGTAAATCGTTGATTAAAAAATTATATATATATATATATATATATATACATTTTTAAATTAAGAATGCATAACAGGACCCTGAGATTCATATAAGAGAGTCATAATAGCTTTTTCAAGTATGTGATGTTGCCTTTATTCATTCATTTAACAAATATTTATTGAGCACCAACCAACCTATTGGCAAAGTTACAGGTGCTGGGTTATACTAATTAGCAAAATAGGCAAAATTCCTGCTCTTGTAGAATTTAAATTCTAGTGGGAGAAACATTAAATCAATCAATCAATGAAGGTATAACATAAAACATGGTACTAAGGGTCAAGAGGAAAAATAAAGCCAGGTAAAAGGCTAGAGAATTTTAGAAAAGGCGTAGTTAATATTTTACAAATGTGGCAGGGAAAGCCTCTCTGATAAGAAGATATTTGAACAAAATCTTGAAAGAAGTCAGGGAGTGAGGCATACTGAAATTGAGGGGAAGAGCGTGGAAGGTGGAGGGAAAGGCAAATGTGAAAGCACTATGCTTGGTGTGTCCAAACCACAGCAAGAGGGACAATGTGATTAGAACAGAGAAAATGATGAGAGAATTTAAAAATATGCCTTTTTAAGACATCAGCTTCAAAATACATAAGGGGCACCTAGATGGCTCAGTCGGTTGAGCATCTATCTGACTCTTGTTTTCAGCTCAGGTGATGATCCCAGCGTCGTGCGATTGAGTCCCACGTCAGTGCAGAACCTGCTTGGGATTCTCTCTGTCCCCCTCTCCCTCTGCCCCTATTTCCTGCTGACACACACTCTCTCTCTCTCTGTCTCTGTCTCTCTCTCAAAAAAAAAAAAATATATATATATATATTTAAAATTTTTTTAAATAAAATATATAATTATCTGTTAGTCCCCTTATGAAAGAACGAATCCAAAAGGTGAGGACATTTCAGGAAATCTTTGTTCCTACCAAGCCTTGTCTCCATCACCGCTGTGTCATGGCAGAGCCTGAACTAGTGATGAAAGGCTGCCCAGCCAAAGTCATTATCTGGCACTCAATTGGCAAGCAATTATCACTGTATTTTGGTTACAATGCTGCAATTTAAATATTTTTACAATTTTAGGCAATAATCCTGAATGATTATACATTTTGTGAATGAGACCTTATGCTTCAATTGTATGTGGCAGAAAAAATGATAGTGTCATCAAGAAGTTCTAAAACAGTACGTAGACTGATATTTGAGGTAGTTTATAGTCTATTCAATAGTCTTAGAGATATATCCCACCTCTCCCTTGCTTATTTCAGTCAATGGCCAACTCTTCCTACAATTTGTAAAACATTAAATAAAATATTATTTCAGTTCACCACCCATGACTGATGTGTCAATGTCCCAATTCATGAGAAAGGTTTTTGTTTCTATCAATTAAGAAAGACCCATGAATTACATACTCACCAACGTGATCATATTTCTTCTTTTCATCTCCTCAACACTTGATATTTTAAGTAGCAGAGTCCTTTGCAAAACATTATGTATTAGGCCTTTTCTTACCGAAGAAATTCTCTATCAAATATTTGTTTTTCTTTGATGATTTTATTATGAGAATATATTTCATGCATTTTATTAATAAATCATAGTTTTATTTGCCAAGTAAGTATACATTTTAGAAAATGATGACTGTGCTCAAGGAAGAGTGAAAAACACCTAGAAGTCTTGGGGTCAATTTATCATAATATGAGCATCTTTTTGACCATGAGGTGACTCCTTGTCTGCTCAATTCTGACCACCTGCCTTATGAGAGAATGAAAGGCACCAGCAGAAAACAGATCAGATGGCAGAATTTGGGAAAAAGCCAGTTTGCAGAATGTGAGATTCTACTGAATATATTATCAAAAGGTCCCATATTGAACTTTTTTTTGAGCACATAAATGAGATGCTGTCGTACCTAACTGCTGCAACTTGGTTCAAGCTTCACCCCTGGTTTAAATAAAAACTGAAATGACAATGAAATTGTGTAAACCTTTTTTTTTCTTTTAGTGTAATAAACATTCTCACTCTGAGTTTATTCAGAAAATCCAAAGAAATTCAGATATCAGAAGTTTTGAATTTGACAAGAAAGAGTTTCCCACAGGTGTTAGGCTAAAATCACAAAGTACTCGAAGCCCATGATGCCAGGCAAGCCCGACCCCACCCCTCAGTTTCCCTCAGTGATGATTTTTATGTGACTTCATAAAATAAAAACATTGCTTACAGTCCTATTCTCCAGAGCCAAATTCTAAGAGCTGCAGGAAACTAAGCTGGATATAAGAGTTTTTATAAAAAGTTTTTCTTGGATGAAACCATGAGATTATTTCCGGAAGAGGTAAAGAACTTAGTTTCCAATTTGTTTAAATGGGGTTGAAGGAAAGGGGAATTTTTTGACATTCATTAGGAATCTAAATGTACCAAGGAGAGTTGTAAAATACATTTTATTGAAGCTCATTTAGATTGGAAGCAGAGGAACATCTGTAACTACTCTGAAGGGGACTCTGGAAGAACTTTTTATGGGTAAACTGGGATTGTTGCTTTTAATTATTCGAGTGTATAGATTATTCAGTAATGTGTGTAAAAAGCTTATTTAGCTACCACCTCCAGGCCACAGCACTGAAATACAAGAGCATCCTTTTTCAGTTCTCTCTGCATGTGCTCTGTAATTCAAAACACAGTCTTGAAAGTAACTGACCCAAGTGGAAGTGTGATTCATTTGCAGCAGTGACTTGCTGTGGAATCCTTTGTAGATTTGCTTTTCCGTGTATCATTTTGCAAGACTCAGTACCAGCTAAATTGTTTTGTTTTATATTGGATTCCAAAGGCATCATGATTTTTTTTTTCTTAACAACCACTCATATGTAGTCTCATTTTGGATTCTTCTGCAGGGGTTTCCAAAGTTAAAGAATGGCAAATCAACCTTGTGTCCGCAAAATTTAATTCCTGATGCGTTTAAAGTCCCATTAGATCCATTAGATAGTTCGTGTTCGAAGGAGCCAACATCATATGATTTCAACATTAAAAAAGAAAATGACGTCTTCAGCCCCTAAGCTCTCACATTGCGGGGGGTGAATGATCACTGCACATTTATTAACATATCTCTCCACATTTGATAAGCAAAGGTGGCTGGGCCCTAGCTCACTGTTACATCAGTATTTTATAGAGAACACATTTAATGAATGAAAGGTCATTGCATTTCACCCTTTTTCATAGTGAAACATGTAAAGGCAGCACAGATAATGATACACACATCTTTTAACTGCATTTCAAATGCAGTTTGTTTTATTTTACGGGAGGCATTCTTAATGAGAGAGGATGACTCTAGAATTTCTGCTAAATATAAAAGTGTCAGCATTGGCAAAAAGCATTACTAGAATAAAAGGATTCTCCCTCTGAAATACAAGAATATTTTCATAACTTAGGTATAAACAATAAATAGGAAGCAAGGATTTTGCAAGTCACAAGTCCACATTAAGGCATTGCTGAAATAGCATTAATAATCTGTACAAAGCCGCTATTTCTGCATAGCTTTTTTAAAAAACCCCAGTTAACTTGGGAATAACTTGACTTTCATGGAAATTCACTAAACTGTGTCTTTCTCTGCACTCTGTTTAGTGCTACAATTAGAAAAGATGAATTTTCAGAAGAACAAGCTTTAAATTGGTCACTCTGGCATGGCAGATTTTATTACGGATGCCTACGTGCTCCTCAGAAAGACACTTCTCGACTCCCTGGGAAGAAAGCATATGACTGAATTTCAGTAGTTCAGTTTTTACATTAAAATATGGCCAGTGAGGGGTTCCAATCTGTCAGGGAAAAGTGGCCATGCGGCCAGAGTTATCATTTTACTTTGGGGGTCCTGTGTTTGCCAAGTGGTCAGCCAGCTGTCCAGGCTTTTAAAATGAGGAAACTGAAAAATCTAGGAGGTAAATTGCACTGGAACATTTAATATTCATTAAACCTGAAGGATCCTTAATGAAATTAAAGATAAAGAATTGCTGCTTTGAAATGTGGACTTTCAATGTTCCCTTAAACTCCATGTAAACAGGTAGGTAGGAAAGCAAACTTCACACAGCTGTGAGCATTGTTTCATGGTGCAAGGAACAGAAGCATTAAGGCTGATAAGCCTGACTTCACAGTTTGCCTCTACTGTTTAGCAGTTGTATAGACTTCTTTCTAAGCCTCAGTTCTATTGTCCGCTAAATGGGAAGAATAATGCTTATAATAATAATTATTATAATTATATGTGATTGATGGATGCTAACTAAACTTACCGTGGTGATCATTTCATGATATATCCATATATCAAATCGTTAGGTTGTACACCTAAAAGTAATGTGGTGTTATATGCCAATTTTATTTCTTTTTTTTTAATGTTTATTTTTTAGAGACAGAGGGAGACACAGAATCTGAAGCAGGCTCCAGGTTCTGAGCTGTCAGCACAGAGCCCCATGTGGGGCTCAAACCCACAAACCGTGAGATCATGACCTGAGCCAAAGTCGGACACTTAATTGACTGAGCCATCTAGGCACCCCATACCAATTATATTTCAATTTAACAAAAGACCATGAAAGAAACAACCACACAAAAAAAATGTGTTCTGATATACAGTAATGTATTGAAAGCTCTTGGCAGATAGAAAACAATAAATTACAATAAACTATTTAAATGTACCTTAAAGTAATAACAGAGGCTGTGATTTGAAAATAGATTGCTAACACCTTATTAGCATATAGCAAAAAGGATCATAGTCTCAGAATATGTGTAGAGTGTCAATGCAGAACCTCGGTAGGGAAAATGATCAAAAACATCTTTCCATCTGAGTAAAGAAGTTAGAAGTTCAGCCTTAGGAGTAATGACTCCAAACCAAAGAGATTGCTTAGATAATAAGGTTAGATTTATCTTCTCCACTTTCTTGGGGGAGCCAGGGGAAAGGCTGCAGGGGAAAGTGCCAGCCAGTCACGTTTGCATGAGATAAATAATCAGTTGTGAGCTCAGTGTGTGATTCTCGTTAAAATCCAGACATTGGAACAGCTCCCGAAACGCATTGCCACCACCACCACCACCAATCTCTTTTGCATCTCATTGGCATTTGAGGACGTTAATTGACTCATTATTGCAATTCATATTCAGGAAAGGAAGTTGATTAAGGAAGGCAGATGCAGAATCTCCAGACACATTCATAGCTGCGTTGTTTGTCCCGGCAGTTTACTTGAGTTATTAGAATATTTAGGAGGCTATAGCCAGAGGGACAGGGAACGTGTCCCACGAAGTGTCACCCTCACAAAATAGATTTTTATTAAAAACAATATATTGTTTTAATAGCCTTATTCTACCTTAAGGTCTAACTAGTGATTATTTTCTTAGCTTTTTTGTACTAATTACAGCCACTCCACTGTTTTAATTGCTCTTCTGGAAAATGGTTTCTAATACTTGTGTTGTATCAAGGAATATTTTTTTTAAGTCCATGAAGAGTATCTCTAGATTGTACTCAGTTAAAAAACATTTAAAAAATTAGCATCAGTGGCAAAATTTTATAAGCAGTTTTTTAAAGGTTTCCTTTATTGCAAGTCTCAATTTTGACTAAGTAAGCTGTGATAAATTTATAAGTCAAATGTATTTTATTAACCACCTGAGTGATTGCTTCCTTTTGCTACTTTGATCATCTCTAAACAACTGGGCTAGTTTCTATTTGTATGTCTAATGTTACATAAAGATAGTTATATACATATATATGAGTATGTATTATATATCAAATATATAATATATATTAATCTATTATATATATTTATTAAATATATAATGTTTATATATATTTAATATATGTTTATATATAATATATATAATATAAATATATTATATAAGCTATATTATATAATATATATTTCTATATATATACACAATATATTATATATTATTAAAAACTAATAAGAAATTAAATAAATTATTAAGATTAATTATTAAATTAATAAAATATTATATATAATATTATATATTATATATATAACTATCTGTATGTAATATTAGACATACAAATGGAAACTAGCCCAATTGTTTAGAGATGATCAAAGTAGAAAAAGGAAGCATATATATATATGTCTATTAGATGAGAACTTTCTATTTTTATTTTTGGAGTGACCAGTATTTTGAGCTTACTACTGAGAAATGTTTTGAATAATTGATTTGCAGTAATATGACATAAATAAAATGCTATATGCTATATAATTCTGAGGTCATTTTAATAGAAATAGTATAATTCACTTGCTACTCTTTATATTGAATTTCCTTAATAATAATTAATTTTGAGAAAATTATGGGTTTTTTTTGTTTTAATCTTAAATGTGAAAGTATGGTTCAGACCTAACTATCAATAGTTTTACTACCTAAAAGAAACAGATATTTATCTTTAAGGAGTTCCTCCAAACAATCCTACAAAAATCTTATTTGATATTAAGCAGCCATCATTGCCATTTAACAATATATTTTCTTTCCCATCTATCTATTGCTCAGATTTAACTAATTTTATCTTCTTTACTTGATCTGTATCAATTAGCCTGAAAGCCTAAGAACATGAGTACAGTTGAGGCATTTTTCTATACATATAGATGTACATGAAACAAAAATGAATAGCAAAATGTAATAGATCTCCTTTCACTTTGCCCCAGTAGTGTATTTTTTCACTGATTAACTTTGAGACCTTGCAGCAAATAAATAAAGGCTTGCTTTCCTCATATGTTAGTTATTTTAAATGTCAATTGCATTACAAAGTATTTTTTCTATAAAACTTCAACTAAAATTTAGTGAGTAATTATCATGTATGCACCAGGTATTTAGGAGTAGAATGGTGGTAACAAATTAATAATGCATTATGTCCATTATCCAAGAGCTTCCAGTGGGGGTAGCATATAAATAATTCCATATGATAATACAAAGCATGACATAGAGAGTTTCACTGGAGAATAAACAATAAAAGCTCCAAGAAATGAACAATTTACTGACTGTCATTTTTAGAATCTACAGGGAAGACCAATGAAAGACTTGTGCCTAGACCCTAAAGGGCATATATGATTTTGATATAAGGAAGAAGAGGGTCACTCCATGTGGATAAAATACCGTGAACAAAAGCACAGCGATAGGCATGCTCTGGGAAAAATAAGTAGTTGTGCATTATTGAAACATAGAGTGACTGAAAGTGAACCAAGAAATGAGGCTAAAAGGTAGGCAGGAGTCAGCCTGGGGAAGGCTTTGAAAGACACATTGAGGAGTCTGCCCTTTATTCTATGGATGACTTAGAGCTATGAAGGTCTAACAGGGCTAAGGTGGACATAGAGGAGCATGTGGTGACAAGAGAGGCTACTTGAGCAGATTATGTTTCAGGTAGCTAATCCTGGAATGAGCACGACTGACATATTACACCAGGGAAAGCTTGGAAATGGGCTGTTGGGCAAAGCAATTAGAAAGCTATGAGTAAGGTCCAAAGCAGTAATTACCAACGCTAAAGAGGAGGCAGCGGGCATAGAAAATGGAGGATATATGTGTACAGGACTGGAGATATAGAACTCTAATGTAGTAGGGAACTGAGTAGTGTGAGGGGAGGATGGTTGGGAAAAAAAGGAAAGAGGGAAAAAATTATGGTAACTGCAAGATTCTTAGCTGGATGATTGGCTTTATGACTGATATGAAGGAGAAAAGGAGAAAGAGAAGAGAAACATTTTTATGAGGAAATATCCAGCAGGCGAATGTAAATGTTGGTCAGAAGGTTAGGGTCAGGGCTAGAAATTTTGATTAAATTTCTTGCAAATAGAAATTAAAAGTGAATCTATGGGAACATATATATGTTCCATTTCACTTGTGAAATGGTCATATCATGAATGGATGCTGGGGGATGAGATTTTTCAAATGCCCACAGGAATGTAATGGCCTAATGGAAGGAAAGGGGTCAGCTGAGAATTTTTTTCCTCCCATAAAACTTTAATTTATGAAGACCAAGAAAGCATGACAAGCTTAAAGCCCAGGTGACATGCAAAAAGGAACTGGAGAGACACAATTACTGACAAGGTAAAGTCACCGAGTCTCATTTTTAAAATGCAATAATCTGTTCATTTCTTCACTTACTCAACATTTACTGAGTGACTCTATGAACCAGGAGTTGTGTTAGGCCTCAAACTATTACATGATGACTGTAAAATTCCAGACTGTTCTTGGCAATCTCATGCAACCCCTTGTTGTTTTTTGCTCTTTCCTCATATTTCATACTAAAGATTAATTCCTATTAAACCCTTCCTTTATCATGTAATAATAATTATCATTAAAATATGGGTATAATAAAAATACTCCTTAATACATAAATAATACTTTTATAAACATGTGTTCACCTCAGTCCTCCTTGCAATCTCGTGAGCTAGATCAAGTAAGCATTGTTATCCCCATCATACAGAGGAGGAGCAAAATGACCAAACTTGCTCTTGTATGCAGTGATTACTCAATAAATGTTTATTTGAATGAATTCTACCAACGAAGTGTTGCTAAAACTTCCTCAGGGAGCTAATTTGTAATTGTAATTTAAGCAACACTCCTCACCAAAGAAAGACTCCTTTAGACATAGAAAGTACAAATCAAGGGAGGTGGTTTCTGCCTTATGTCAAACCAAAACATTCTCTCTTCTCACCATCACTAAATATCCCTAGCCATACTTGCCACAGCTCCAATTTAAATATTGTACCCAAGTGACATCCCTTTCAGGTCTCAGAAACTTATCCCTGTGAAATAAAAACAAACTTCTTAGTTCTCCCATTGCCTTCAGCTTTCATTTTTTCCTGTTCCTAGGGAAAATGTAAGTTTTGAGTACTAGTTACTTCCAACAACTTCACTATGTTCTCTTCCAGATCTGTCAAGTTAAAAATCTCAAAATGATATTTTCTAAAAGGCATGATTTGTGGGAATTGTTCAAGAACTTCGTATTGAGATAAATACTTGATGTCAACGTGGCGTCAAAGAGCTTGCATTATATTTTCAAAGCAAGTCTAAAGAATAATTATGTTGGGGCGCCTGGGTGGCTCAGTCGGTTAAGCATCCGACTTCAGCTCAGGTCACGATCTCGCGGTCCAAGAGTTCGAGCCCCCCGTTGGGCTCTGGGCTGATGGTTCAGAGCCTGGAGTCTGCTTCCGATTCTGTGTCTCCCTCTCTCTCTGCCCCTCCCCCGTT
The DNA here is from genome assembly GCF_023721935.1 of Panthera uncia. NCBI lineage: Eukaryota > Metazoa > Chordata > Mammalia > Carnivora > Felidae > Panthera > Panthera uncia. The sequence continues at coordinate 63,578,007 of NC_064811.1, read as the reverse complement.
CATGCTCTGTCTCTCTCTGTCTCAAAAATAAATAAACGTTAAAAAAAAAAAAAAGAATATGTCAATATGATAGCTCCAACCAACTGGAAAAAGTTTTCTGAAACACTAGGTTAAAAAAGAGATCAGTGAAAAAAAAAAGTGCCACAAGTAATTGTCAATGTCTGTCATAGACACGGGAGGGAGGAGGAACACAAGTGCCTTGTTTCAATGGCAACTTGAATCAGACTATACTGGGATTAGATTATGAGATATCTGGAGTGAGTAGTGTGATATTCATTTCTCCTTAAAACAAGGGCAGACCCAGAGGGTAAAGTGCCCCACTTAAGTGAGGAAGGTAACCTTTTGCTAAGAAATCTGGCATGCAGTACTGAAGATGGCAGTTGATGCTTTAATCAAACACAGAAGTAGACAACTGTTTTCGTCAATTCCTAATTGCATGTTTGCAAATACTTTTAACCTAAGTCTCAGTGTTTTCTGCATTAAGCAGCTGACATTTATTGCAAAGTGGAAATGATGGAAAATTTAATCCAAAAACTAAGCAATTGTTTTGAATTTGTGAAATTAATTTCTCTCTAGGGGGTCTATGGAACTAAGGGGAATAGGTATTCGAAATAGAAATCCCCATGCATCAACATAAACAGAGATAACCAAACATGTCTGATTATAATAATAGAGAGAACTCTCCAGAGGGTTTCACGCACATGGACACATTCAAATGCTATTTTGTTAAGTTTTTCTAGCACTGAACATCTCTGTAGACTGTTTTATCTTAAAATGGATTGTTGTCCCAGACACTAGATCATTCCCTCCAGAGCCAGAGTTGCCTCCACTTTAGGTGACTTGATCAAGGTCACTGAACATGAAGGGCAAAGTAGAGGCTTTTTCAAAGACTTTTGAGTTCCAGGCTTCTGCTTACCCATGGATCTCACAGGGGAAAATGTATAAAACCTGCAGATCTATTTATCTACATGTTTTCTTTGGCTGAAATTGTGCATTTATGAAGTGATTCCTGCACTCATGTCATGGTTCCTTCACTTCAAAGCAGTTAAAAACAGTTTTATTCAACCCCAGGCAATTTATGTTTTTTTAGTTACTCTGAGATTATATAGTGTGACATAGAAAGACCTATAGATTCCATAGTGCAAAATGGAGCAAGAAAATAGAATGAAATTGAGAATGGCAATAAAAGATTCCAGGTATTCTACATGTTTGGAGGAAAGTGTGTCATAGGAAACTGCCCATATCATCCAAAAAAATATTTCCACATTTATCTACTCCATCTTGTATCTGTTTGCTTTCTAGAATACTTGTCCTGACTCCCTTTGTCTCCCGCACCAGAAACAGCATGTCTACCACCAGTTTACCTGGAAAAATCAGAGTCTGACCAGAAAATTAGAATCTACTGTAAATTAAAAAAAAATCAGAGTTATGAGGGTTATGGAATTGCTGAAGGTCAAAGAAGAGATGGTGAGACAAACTAGAGATCATTACCAGCAATAGATCATTCTCTGCTAGAGCTAGAGAAACAGAAGGAGGAGGTGGTGTTTCCAGAACCCATAAGCCAGGACCATTCAGCAGAGCTAAAACCATGTGAAGGTTGCCCATTGGGAGCTGGAACCACAAAGAACTCTGTACAGTCGGAAGTGGCACCGTTGAGGAGGACAGACACTTCTGGAAAGGCTTGTGGGGAAAGCCTTGACTTCCCTTTCTCACCTTTCAATCTTCTATCGGATTTGCAAGAGAACAAGAGAGTTTATAAGATAATGTTTCCTGAAATGTAGAGCAGAGAAAGGGTGAAGATTCATCTGAGAGTAGATGAACAGTTGGTCAACTAATTACTTCACTTAAGGATTCTCTTTAACACAAAATTCTGCATTAAAAAAATCTGTTTAACTTTATTTGCACAAAAAGAAATTGCTCTTAATTTTAATTTTGATTTCTTCCCATCTAGAGTTCATTAGTAGGACTCTGTTTCTTTATGAGTAGAAGTCAGAAAAAATCATTTGGGGAGAGTAGGGAATTTAGTAACATTGGAAGTAAGGGTAAAGGGTGACATATGCTGAATAGAAGAAATATTTTTGCTATTAACAAGCAGTTTCTTTTTGGAGATCCTGGACTCTCTATTTTCATCTACTTTCATTATTAACAGTTCGCCCCTTTTCTTTGGTTTTGTGTAGAGACTCCTTTGAGAATATGATGACATCTTTCTGTATGCACATCCAAAAAAATGTTAAACATTATTTCAAGGGACCCCCTAACCCTGGCCTAAAGCCCCATGATGTATCTCTAGGGGGAAAAAATTGTTGTATTCATGCTAGACTTCCTTTTGTTCTTTGCTAAACTTTGTTACTCTTCTGAGCATCATAAAAGTTCTCCAAGCAAGAGTTAAGATTATTGCACTTGAAAAATATGGCCCCGGGACACAGAGAAATTGTATGCAAATGATGTTCATGTGTATTTTTCTTAAGGGAATGTTCAAAACCCCCAAAATATTTAGGGACAAGTTTCCAGATGTTCTCCAAGGGATGTAAAACGTTTTTGTGTGATAGGCAAGATGACTTTAGGTTGATAGAATATACAAATACAAACAGTAGAAATATACTAAAGGTAGGAGGAAAAGTTTACATGAATCAATGGGAAATTTCCCTGTTATTGGCTCTTTTGAAGGTGCAACATTAGTTCTTCAAGAGTAGAAAATGAACCTGCCTTGTATTCTACGATGAGTTATGCAGTGGTCTTCATATGCGAGAAGTGAAGCTTCTATGTGGCTTCTTTTTCTACAAAGAAATATAACAAGCAGCCTGTATCTTTCTTTTTCTGAGTTATGATTGTATATATGAATTTTATAAATAAAAACAATATACTAAGCCACAGTTGTGATCTTTACCATTAAAGATTCATCATGAGGTCATGGAATGTCAGCTTTGGAAGAGACTTTAGTTTATCTATTACAACTATTTATTTATACAGGAGGAAACTGAGACCTCAGAAAATATGATTTACCTACCACTAGTCAATTTCATCTATTACGTTCCCAGTCCCTTATATCTGTATCTTAATGGTGTTAGGTTGTCATTTTGCCTATTAGGGTAAATTGTAATTGATAAGGATTTTCAATTTTCTACTGAAATTTTTTTTAATGTTTATTTATTTTTGAGAGAGAGAGACAGAGATAGAGACAGAGACAGACAGACAGAATGCGAGCAGGGGAGGGGCAGAAAGAGAGGGAGACGCAGAGAATTTGAAGCAGCTCCAGGCTCTAAGCTGTCAGCGCAGAGCCTGAGGCAGGGCTCAAACCCACAAACTGTAAGACCGTGACCTGAGCCGAAGTCAGACGCCTAACCAACTGAGTCACCCAGGGGCCCCTCTGCTGAACTTTTTGATTAAAGATACTAATTAAGCAAGTTCATAAAGAATGAAGTTGCATATCCATCAGTGCATTGTCAATTTTCTGTCTGTACAAAAAGATTTCTGGAAAAGGCCAATTGGTTTCTAACTCTTGGTTTCAAAATCTGTCATGAGGGCCAAATGTGACCAAGGATGTACGGTTGGCAGCTGCCTAGCTTCTTTAGACCTCATTTTCGTTATAGATTTAGGACAATCAGAACACCTACTTCATGGGTCATTGTGGGAAATAAATGAGCAGAAATGCATGGAAAGAACTTAGACTATAAATGGCATATGGTAAGTTCTATTAGTAAATGCTAGCTGTTGTAGTATTAGATGCTTTGGAGTCTGGGTTTACTGGGTGCTTACATCTTCCAGAAATAAAACTGAAAGACACTGCCTTAATTGTGAGCAAATGGAGGCACTAAACTTTGCAGCTGCTAAAACTTAAAGCTGATTATTGATGGGCAAAAAGAAATTTCCATTTGAGAAATGGTTAAATTGAGTTATGAGACAAGAGCCTGGTGACTTATCAATGAATAAGTTCATAGTAAGTTTTAAGTGAGTTGCTAGGAGCACAGTCCTGAAATAGGAATACACAAAATACCAAACACATAAATTCTTTGAGGCTTATAGACAAAAGCTCAAAGGCTGTCTAGACCAGAAGCTTATAAGCATCCCTTTATAGAAGAGTGTAGAGTAACTAAGGTGCTTGGTGGTGCTAGGATAGGAAGGAAAATACCATTTTGTCTTGTTAGAGGCAGAGATCTTGTTCAGATCTATTTTTTCCCGTGTATGATAGTTCATGTTATCTTCAGCTTGGCAGAATGTGGTCACAAAGATGCTTATCGCTTCTTCTAGTCTGCCTCTCCCTGCAAGGTTCTCAAAGCTTTAAATCACAAAGAGGAAAACTGTTGAAATTGTTTCTCTCAATTTTGAGATTTTTTAATATTACTTCTGCTTTGGCAAAATGCATTTATTCAAGCACAGTCTCGTCTGCACTCTAGAAAATGTGATACCATTTTGCACTGAATGTTTAAATGCAAAAAAAAAAAAAAAAAAACCTTGGCCGATTAACAAGTATAACTTCTTGTGATTCTGTTCCAATAATCTTGGAGAATTGTTATACTGTAAACCCAGAAAATTAACATTGCCAGATAAACAGTCTGATTATATCTGGCATGATCAAGGTTTCACAGTGAGAAAATGTAGTTTCCTAAGGCCTCTGACAGAAAGCCACTCTCAGACCTTTTCAAAAATTTTCAGAAGTTATGACTTGAGATTAACTATGGCATGAGCAAAAAACACAAAGTCGTGTTTATAGTTAGCCTGTGGCTCTGAGTTAGCAAGTTCTCTCTTAAATGATCAGTATTTGAGCTCTGGGTGCTAATGAGCGAAGGTTAGCCAGAGGGAATGTGGATGAGGGGAGAAAAGACCAAATCATTCTCCAGGGAGGAGGGAAAGTAAGCATTAAAATAAAATCTGAATAATTTTTAGAAGTCAAATTATGTTTTAATCAATGCCTCTAGAATAAGCTGAAGAAGCCCCACTGACGTTCCCAGCTGTAAGAGTAGAAGTCTGGTTTCACATTTGCATGATTTTGAAGGTCAAATGCCTGCTATCCAAGTCTTACTGATCCATATGGACTAGAAATGCCACAATATGCAATCATCATGAAGGCAGATTGTCTCCTGTAAATCTGTCCTTTCTGTAACACATTCAAAATGTACCGTATTGGCTGGATTATAAATCCTTTCAGGAAATGCATGCACATTTGTAGAAGCAGCTTCACGTTGATGGATGATGGCATTGGTGTTCAGAGAACCCTTAAAATAATTTATCATATGTATAAATCTGGCTCTCCATGTGTCTGGATTTCCTGTGGCCAGGTATATACCTGTAAGACAAAATCCTGTTCCAGAAATGAGTAAAACCATCTCTGGGCTGTTTCCATGTTTTCTATAGAAATGAAATCTAGATTTTGTATTATTCTGGACCCCAACTTTATGTGTTAATAGAAATTTACTTAAAAGAACACTTAAAGTTTGAGAAGGCTTCTATCAAAGGATTATTGTCTATATATTTTATTTCCATTAAATAATTAATTTCTCTAGTATGTTTAAAATATTACTCATTTTGTAATTATTTAAATATATATACTATCTTCACAAACTGAACTATTGTGTAAAAGAGAGAAAATGAATTGGATGGTGATTCCAAAGCAATCCATTGTATTGTAGAAAATTATTAACTTTTACATACTTAGTTCTGTGGATCTTCTAGTATGTACTAAACATTATTAAACTCAACAACTTCCACTGTTCTCTAAGCAACTTACCTCACTTTATTTACAAAAAGTAAAATATCATTCCTTCTGTCTTAGATATCATATACCTTTTATAGCATTGACGGAAGTAACATTTTCCAAGCTCATAAATAGATACATTAGATCTATTACATACTCAATAACTACTTTTCTCAAAGAAACACAAACTAAAACAGAACCAATGTTGAGTTCTAATTTTGATTGCTTGAAAATATTATAGGACACCAAAATTAGAAAGGGTTGCTTTCTTTTTTTAAAATTTTTAAAATATGTATTTATTTTTGAAAGAGACAGAGCACAAGTGTGGGAGGGGCAGAGAAAGGGGAGACACAGAATCCAAAGCAGGCTCTAGTCTGTGAGCTGTCAGCACAAAGCCCAACACAGGGGTTGAACTCAAGAACCGTGAGATCATGACCTGAGTCAAAGTCGGAGGCTTAACCGGCTGAACTACGCAGGTGCCCCAGAAAGGGTTGCTTTCTAAACAAATACACTTATTTGACAAACAGAAAATTTAAGTCCAACTTGGAGTGATCAAATCAAAAGATGAGTTTGTGGCTGCCTTGGAACTAAGACTAAAATTTGTGTTGGTTCTCAAACTAGTGTGTAAGCATTTCCTACCATGTTACAATGCCTCTCAACCTAATAAACAAGTAACATTTTAGAAGAAATATCAGTTGCATTTTATATACTAACAATGAACCATATGAAAAAGAAATAAAGAAAGCAATCCCATTTACAATAGCATCACAAGCAATCAAATACTTAAAAACAAACTTAACTAAGAAAGTAAAACATCTATTCACCAAAAACTATAAGGCATTAATAAAATAAATTGAAAAGGACACAAATAAATGGAAAGATATCCCATGTTCATGGATCAGAAGAGTTAATAGTATTAAAATGTAATTACTACATATGCCATTTATAGATTTCAATGTAATCCCTATGAAAATTCCATGGAATTTTTCACAGAAATAGAAAAAAATCTTAAAAATCATATGGAATCATTAAAGACCCCAAGAAGTCCAAACAATCTTTAGAAAGAACAAAGCTGGAGGCATCACACTTCCTGATTTCAAACTATATTACAAAGCTATAGTAATCAAAACAGTATGGTACTGGCATCAAAACTGACACATAAAGCAACGGAACAGAATTGAGAGCCCCAGAACTAAACTCACACATATATGATCAACTAATATTTGAAAAGGGAGCCAAGAATACTCAATGGAGAAAGGATAACCTCTTCAATAAATGCTTCTGGGAAAACTGTATGCCCATGTGCAAAAAAATAAAAATTGGAATCCTATCTTGCACCACTCACAAAAATTAGCTCAAAATGGGTTAAAAACTTAGACATAACACCTGAACAGTAAATTCCCAGAAGATAACTGGAAAGAAGCTCCTTAAGAACAATCTTGGCAAAGTATTTTTTGGATAGGACACCAAAAGGACAAGCAACAAAAAGCAAAGGCAAACACATCAAAGTATAAATCTTCTGCACAGCAAAAGACATTATCAATACAATAAAATACAACTTATCAAATGGGAGAAAATACTTGCAAACCATACATCTGATAAAGGGTTAAAACCCCCAAAATATAAGGAGCTCAAAAAACTCAGTACCTAAAAGCAAACAATCCAATTAAAAAATGGGCAGGGACTTGAATAGACATTTTTTTTAAAGAAGGCACATACAAACAGTCAATAGGTATCTGAAAAGGGGCTAAACATCACTAATCATCAAGGGAGATATAAATCAAAACCATGATGAGCTATCACCTCACACTTGTTAGGATGGCTATTATCTGAAACACAAAAGATAACAAATACTGGTGAGGGTGTGGAGAAAAGGAAATCCTGGTGCACTGTTTGTGGGATTGTAAATTGGTGCGTACTATTGAAAACAGTATGGAGATTCCTCAAAAAAATTTAAAAAAATAGAAGTACCATATGACCCAACAATTTAATTTGTGGGTATGTATCTGAAGGAGACAAAATCACTCTCAAAGAGATATCTGCACTCCCATGTTCACTGCAGAACTATTCACAATAGTCAAAACATGGAAACAACCTAAGTATCTGTTGATGAATGAATGGATAAAGAAAATGTGGTATATGTATGTACAATGGAATATTATTCAGCCATGAGAAAGAAGGAAATTCTGCTATTAGCAACAACATGGATAGATCTTGATGGTATTATGCTAGGTGAAATAAGTCAGAGAAAGACAAATACTGTATGACCTCACTTATATATGGAGTCTAAAAATATTGAACTTATAGAAACAGACTAGAATTATGGTTTCCAGGAGCTGAGAGGTAGGAGAAATGGGGAGATATTGGCCAAAGGGTATAAACCTTCAGTTATAAGATGAATAAATTCCAGGGATCTAATGTACAACACGGTGGCTATTGCTAATGGGACTGTATCACACACTTGAATGTTGCTTTGAGAGTAGAAGTTTAATGTCCTCACCATTACAACAGCAATGGTGACAAAATGGTAATCATGTGAGGTGAAGGATGTGGTAAGTAACTTTATTGTCTTTGGTTTGTTTGTCCTCTTCAACGGAGCATGCAGCTTTGGGAGGGACACGTGTGGAGTGGTGAGGGAGAAAGGGGATACCCACCTAGCCAGCCAGATCAGCCAGATCAACCCTGGCGACCAATGGGGTGACAGATGTCACAGCCAGATCGCCCTCACATCTTGAAGTAACTTTATTGTGGTAAATATTTTGCAATAGATTCACGTATCAAACCACCACACTATACACCTTAAACTTCCATGATGTTATACGTCAATGATATCTCAATAAAGCTGGAAAAAAAAGAGTAAATGAGACGCTGAATAGACGTTTCACAAGTTGTTTTTTGTTTGTTTGTTTGTTTTGCCCAACTGATGTCTTGTTTTGCACTCTAATTGGTTTACTTATGGCACTTCCCAGAAAGTAAGATATCATTCATTCATTTATTCATTTATTCCACAAACATTTCCTGAGAACTGGATATATGACAGGCACTCTAGTGGGTGATACAAGAGAATTTACAATCTAGTAATATAACCCAGTGTAGAGCGACACAAGCACAGATGCACAAAGGGCTTCTTAATATAATCCTTGCATTTGTTTCTCAAAAAAACCCTAAAACAAGATGCAAATTCTGGAGCCATACCACCTGGTCTTGATCTCAGCTCTACTACTTTCTAGTTTCTGGCCCTTAGGAAAATTACTAAATCTCTCTCTCTCCATTTCTTAATATGTAAAATTATAATACTTTCCTTATAGAGTTGCTGTCATAATTAACTAATTGGGTGACTAAACTGACATTATGTAAAGATTTTAGAATCATGCCTAATGTATAAGAAGCATTCAATAAACTTTACGTAGAATTATTGTTATTATGGTTATTATTATTATTTTTACAATAATAAAAATTCTCTCCACAGATAGCCTCCAGGCAGCTATGATTTAAACTCCATCTCATATTATTTTAATCCATTCCAATTCCCCTCCTCTTCTTTAATTCCCACAGAGTATCTCATTTTAAGATAGATTTTCATGGCTATTTCTGCAATCAGAACATTTAGCAGTTTGGTGATGAAATCAGGGCAGTTTGAGATGTCACACTCTAACTAGTTACACTGCACAAAGCCTAACAGTTTGCTTTCTGTTTTTAAAGAAGCGTTTCATTTAGCCATACTTGTGGCGGCACATGTAATTGAAAAGAGGCATATGGAGACCAGCATGGAAGCCTAACAAACACTTCAGAGTGGCTTAAAAACTATGCTAATCAGTTTGGGAAACGATGTTTTCATCTTAAAAAAAAAAAAATCAAACTCCTCAAACCTAAGGTGACTTTTAAAGAAATGAAATCATTGTTAATATCATCTAGCACGGATTTATTCCTCTCTGCCCTGAAACACTGAATATAAAACTGAATCATATAAAAAGGAGGAAAGGAAAGCACCCCTGACCGCTAGTTTTGTGGCGCAGAAATGAACTTGTAATGGCGGTAAACCAGGACATCGGTCCCATGGTCGGAGTCAGCGTAGACGGCCTCACCCACGGGACAGGGAGAAGGGACACGGGCTCAACAACACTCCTCCCCCTGCAAGAAAGCGCTGAGCATTACCTGAAAACAAGGAAGGCATCAGATGAACAGACCTTTATAACAGAATGTGCATCTGCCAAGACAAAAATACACCACAAGCTTCTGGTGTTGGCACGCTGACAGTATGAGCAAGCTGTCTTAGTAGTGATTTTGCAAATCATTTGAGTTTCAATTCTATATAGGCCGTAGGGCCCCTGGAGCATCACTTTCTATATTTGGCCTCCTCATTTAGCTATGTTTGGAATAAATAGGCTATGGGTAAAAATCATGCCCTTTAAGAGTTTTGCATACACAGACTAGTTCTGCATATATATGGTATGTGAACGGAGTGATTGATGCAAGTCTATGCTTGCACACACACACACACACACACACACACACAGAGGCTTTCTAAATGTATTTTTAAGTTGTTTTCCTATGTGACTTTCTCTCTTTTTTTAAGTTCAGCTCTCTGGCATTTAGTAACCCACAAGCTGCTGTTTCTTTTTCCAAATAAGTTCAGCTTGATGGTGGGGCCAAGAAAAATGAGCCCAACTGATGATTGCAATCTCGAAAGAAAATATGCTTTTTATCAGAGACCACATGTTGCCAATGCCAATTAAAGTAAAACTGGGAGATTTTATCAGATACCAACCTGGAGAGGAGAAATGATAAGCCAAGTGTAAGAAAGGAAAAGTAAGCGCCAGGTGGAATTGCTGGGATGCCCGCTTCACATGAAATGTAAAAATTTAAGGTGGAGAGTACAGCACACATTGCAGATGAAGCAATTTGTTAGCCATCTAGATAAAAAATTGGACAAAGGCAATGTCATGGACTTTGATTTAAGCTGATCTGGTTGAATCCTGGCCCATTGACTACCTGAATCACCTTCACCTCTCACTTATAAAACAAGACTCACAAAATCTCGTCTGGATTTTAAAAAATTAGAATGTGGACTAAAGCACCAGTTTCATAATATTCACTTGATAAATGTTGAAAGACAGAAATTAATTGATTAATTTGTGGACAAATGCTTCAACAAGATCTTTTTTTTTTCTAAAGTGTTATACAACCATTTCGACACATTTGTCTTGTAAATTAAGTATTGTGTGCACTATTTTACTGTCCTTCAAAGGTTGGCAAGGAAGACTGTAATTATGTGACATGTTCTTATAGTTTTATTTCTGACATCATTTAATAACATACTCATGAGATCATACGATCACATTCCATGGAAAAAGGATCACTTTTCCCACTACTAGGAGGTGCCAGGTATCAAGATTAAAAGCTTACTTAGGAATTTCTCTGCCTTCGTTTCCATCATCCCTAAAATGTTTATGCCACCGTTGAAAATTTATTGTAAGGGTCAAATGAGAGGAACAATGAGAAACTGCATCCAGAATATACAGTAAAAGTTAGTTCCTTTTTCCTTTTCCTTCAGGGAGTTGAGTAGCTTTTATATTGTTAAGAAGTAATAGGAATTTGTTAGATGAATGGGCTGAGTCTTTAATCCTGAAAAGTGGGTACAAATGCTGAAATTCTCAGATGGAGGCCTGGTAATGTTGTTGCACTCAACAAAGTATTGAACTTAGATATTTTTAGAACTTGGTGAAAATAATTATTTAAAAAGGAACACCATGTCGGATGCAGTAATGATATAAAACAGGTATTGAATATATCTTTTTCGTATTAAAACATGTTCTTTCTGTAAACCTACCACTCCTTACTTTTACATCTTTTCAAAGTTCATAGTAAATAGAAGATACTTGTACTAGACTTATCCATGATTTATTTGAATACTGTATTCCATTAATCCTAAAGTTCCGGAAATTGTTCATCTCTTTTTAGAAAGATTCCTGGTGCACATTTATCTGAAGTAAGAGACCAAGAATCCCATACTCAAATAAATTTCCCTTAGTCTCTGTAGGTATATTCTTTAGAGCCAATTAAGGAATTTGGAGTTTCAGGAAGCAGATAACCAGGTCATAAATGTACTATTGACAAAGCCTGAGGCAATGTTAAGGTCAATGAAGGAAATGGGTTTGTATTAATGCGTCAATTCCTCATATTTAGATCTAATCATAATAATCATGTGTTTTCTGGCAACTTTCCTGGGTATTCAGCTTTTACACCTGGGAAGTGAATGCAGAGTTTACAAGTTCAGAGAACTAAATATAGTGCAGCTGGACTGTAACTTTTTTCTTTCTTTCTTTCTTTCTTTCTTTCTTTCTTTCTTTCTTTCTTTTGTAGACTATAACTTTTGTTGAAAAGAACATCAGTTTCTTGGCCAAGAAGTTCTTCTGTATTATCTTATTATATAGACCCTTATGAGTATTTTATTCCTCTTCCCACATAGCTCCAGGTTTCTGGAATTACATTAAGACATTGTCAAGAAAACCGTATACATTTCATTTATACTATTCATCTGAGTTAGTCATGAAAAGAAACAGTTACAGTTGACCCTTGAACAACATGGGTTTGAACTGCATGTGTCCACTTATACATTGATTTTGTTTGTATGAATACAGTATAGGACTGTAAATGTATTTTCTTTCTTAGGATTTTTAAATAGATATTTTATTTTATTTTATTTTATTTTATTTTATTTTATTTTAAGAGACAGCATGAGCAGAGGGGGAGACAGAGAGAGAGAGAGACAGAGAGAGAGAATCCCAAGCAGGCCCCATGTTCAGGACATAGCCCAACACAGGGCTTGATTCCACGACCCTGGGATCAGGACTTAAGCTGAAATCAGGAGTCAGATGCTCAACCAACTGAGCCACCCATGAATCCTTTCTTAACATTTTATTTTAGCTAACTTACTTTATTGTAAAAATACAGTGCATAATACATATAGCATACAAAATTTGTGTTAACTGGTAAGGCTTCTGGTCAACAGTAGCTATTAGTAGTTAAGTTTTTTGGGGGGGGGGTCAAAAATTATATGTGGATTTAACCCCCATGTTTTTAAAGGTTCAACTGTATTTTATTTCTACTAATGTGGATTCAAGTTAGGTACACACAAAGATAATACAATAATGCTCACTTTTCAAGCAACCTGGACGTTGCCGTTACCAGCTGCTAAAGCGTTTATCTGAACAGAATGTAATTTGTTTTCACAGGGTGCATATGTATGTGGATCTATCAGTCTATTATTGTTCATCTTGATTGTTACCCTCTGTAGGTGGACTTTGTTAAAAATAATGAAAACACACAGTTAACATAATTATTTATTGTAGAAAAACAAAAAGCAATGTAACTATTCAATACAGTTAAGATGATTATGAAACATTGTATAATATTATTAATATCTAGGTGATTAATGTTTTTAAAATTTGACTTATAAGCAATTGTAAAAACATTATTGGGCTGTACTTCACGCCTATTAAATTATCTTTCTGGGAAAGGACTAGATAATCTGCATTTTTAAGAGACAGATCAAATAACTTTGGAGAATGTTGCACTAGAATGTAAGCTTAATGTGAAAGAAAGGAGTGTTATTGTTTGGCTTGCAACTATAATGCTCTGTACATCATAGGTATTCAATAAATTTATGCTGAACAAATGAGTTTATTATTTTTTTTAATTTTTTTAATGTTTACTTATCTTTGAGAGACAGAGAGACAGTGTGAGCAGAGGAGGGGTAGAGAGAGAGGGAGACAGAATTTGTAGCAGGCTAGCAGGCTCCAGGCTCAGAGCTGTCAGCACAGAATCCAACATAGTGCTGGAACCCGTGAACTGCGAGATCATGACCTGAGCTGAAGTTGGATGCTTAACTGACTGAGCCACCCAGGCGCCCCATGAATTTGTTATTATCTTCTATGGAAAATGTGTTATTTTCAATAATGAATAAAAATTTATAACACCAAAAGGTGCCCTTGATATATGAATGAAAACAATCAAAAATGGCATGTATTCTAAGGCTACAAATATTTAAAAAGTCATTTTAAATAGAAAAAATAAGTCAAGTGCAACATCTATATAAGAAAGAAATAAATAAAATTTGATCAAAATCAAAATCTTTGCGAAAGACTTTATCAAGAAATGAAAAGACAGGAGGGAAAATATTTGCAAATTAAATACCAAGTAAAGGACTATATCAAGAATATGAAAAGGACACTTAAAACTCAACTACGAAGAAACAAACACAATTTAAAACAGGCAAGAGATGTGACTAAAGAAGATATCTGGATGGCAAATAAGTATTAGAAAAATGCCCATCATCATTACTCATTAAGGAAGTGCAAATTAAAACCACTAAGAAATACTACTGACATACATTACAGTAGCTAAAAAGAAAAAGTTGACAACACCAAGTACTGATGAGGATTCAAAGTAATTAGGACTCTCATACATTTCTTGTGGAGATGCAAAATGTTAGTCTCTTTAAAAACAGTTTCTCAGTTTCTTATAAAGTTAAACATACACTTACCACATGGCCCAACAGTCCCACTTCTAGAAATGAAAACGTATTTTCACACAAAAATCTGTACATGCATGTTTATAGCAACTTTATTTATAATCTCTAAACACTGGAAACAATGCAAATGTACACAAATTGGTGAATGGTAAATTGTGGTATAGCCATACAGTGGAATCTTCAGTAATACATAAAAAAATAATTATTATTTGATGCAACCACAACAATGAATCTCATGCATTATGCTAAGTGCAAGAAGCAAGGTACAAATTGATATAACCTGTATGATTCTATTTATATGACATTCTGGAAAAGGTAAAACTATTGGGACAGAGAATAGATCAGTAGCTGTAAGGGATAAGGATGAGAAGAAGATTTGACTTCAAGTAGGTAACATGAGGCTATTTTTTTAGGGTAATAGAACCATTCTGTATTTTGATTGTGGTGATGATTATGTGACCATAAGCATTCATCAAATCTCAGAGCTATGCATTAAAAATAGTGAATTTTATTGTATGTATACTAAGAAAAAAAGAAAGAGAAAAAAAAGTGAAAAGAGATGGAAGAAACCCTAAAATAAAAGACAATAATCATTGTGATATGGCAGTGAATTTCTTTTTAACCTTCACTTTCCAAATATTTCTGTGATGTGGTTGAAATAGTTACTTAAGTAATAAATTATTTTTGTATATAAAGTAAAATGTTTCACAATAACACCATGTTTGATTAGCGAAGTCACATGTCATTATTCTTCCTCAAGAATTGACATTGCATTTGCTTTGCAGTGTTAAGAGTTATTTGTAACTGGGTTTGTATAGCTGCAAATCAACTGACTGCAAAAAAAAAAAACTAGTCAACACATCCAGTATTTTTCTACATGACAACACTCTGTTTAATTGCTATATTTAATAAAAAATAACCTCTCTATATATGCTGCTTCTTTGACTCAAGCTATTTGCCTCCCCCTTGTGTCTGCTTCTCCCACATCCACACCCATACACATACATACATATGTATATAAACATTGCCACACTGAGACATACTTCCAACCTAAAAAATCCCTGCATATTGTTCAAAATATGGCTCTGAAGTTATCTTTCCTGGAATACCTCTTGGATTCCTCTGCTCAACCTTTCCTCCAATGATTTTCCCAAAAGACCACTTCTCTCTACCTTCATGGCAGAGTTCACACTGAATTTACCACATTGTATTAAAGCTCCCTTTACAGGTAACTGGACATACTAACTAGATTATAAGATTCTTACAGCAGCTTGTCTAATATATTTTTATAACCCCACTAATTAAACAAAAGCCTGGAACATGGTAGTATTTGGGGTATTCTCCCCATAGTTTTAGTTTTACAGGCAATCTTTTTTTTTCTTTTTTTAAGAAAGTCTTTTTTAAAGGAAAAAAACATCCTTCATTACTACAAAAGGGGTGGTTGGCAGGCGTCTTGAGTTGGATAGATTCCTTGGGCCATATATCCTGCTGGGTTCATCCATTGAATACTTACTATGGGCAACATCCTGATAGCTCAAGGAATGTATGTTGTAATAAGCCATTCAAAAATGTTAACAACTTGGCTGCTTTCTAAGACCTTGTCAGTTACGTCATTTTATCATTCATGAGAATAAACAATTAAAGAACCAGGTAGAGCAGGTTCAAATTTCATAGAAATTAAAGTAAAATACTACACAGAGACTCTGTAGAAATCATATAAGTTTAGTTTATCGGTAACATAATAAATCTTATGGTTTCCCAAAGAACACAAGATCATAAACTCCTAAAATCAAAATGGTTGTGAGAAAGCCACCATCTCATTCCAATAGTTTATTTATAAATTAAATCATACACACACTTTATCCAGCTAGACAGTAACAGAACCATAATCAAAATTTACAGTCACTGAGACATACATAATTTAGTAATTCTTTTGAATTTTAAAAATAGAAGAATGAGAAAAAATAAGAATGCATCATAGTGTAATATAAGCTACTTTCATGTTTCCTAAAACTAAAAACAAAAACTTAATATGGTTTTGATTTATAATGCTTGTGTCCAATATCAAAGGTGGAATAACAACATAGAACTTTTAACTTTAACTTACTAGTATTATTTTATAAAGTGCTTAAGATAAAAAGTTTAAAAAGGGTTCCCAAGACATAAATTCCACAGTACAAGGATTCTTTATAAAATTTTTTTTAATATTTATTATTTATTTTGAGAGAGAAAGAGCATGTGAGTGAACTGGGGAGGGGCAGAGAGAGAGGGAGACACAGAATCCCAAGCAGGCTCCAGGCTCCCAGCGGTCAGCACAGAGCCCGACGCAGGGCTCGAACTCCCAAATCGCAAGATCATGACCTGAGCTGAAGTCGGCCAGGCACCCCAGTACAAGGATTCTTTATCACAGAAATTAACTTAATCCTATTCAGCAGAGCGAGGAAAAATCTAACATTTTACCAAGTCCTACCCTCTAGCAGACAAAGAGAAACTTGAATTACTGGAACGATCAGTGTCTGAAATATCAAAAAGACAAAATCTCTATATGTAAATTAGAATCTCACTATTCCACATCACCAATTGTCAACAAGGATGACTTACAAGCCTGTTAGCAGTGCATACATCCAAAGACAGGTAGCCCAGGAACTGTAGCACGAACAAGCTCTACTCCCTGCTCAGACCACAGAAACATCCACTCAGTGTGACATTTGCATTTGACCCATAAGCAGAGGGCTTCACCTGATACAGGGTGACCCCGTTAAAAATAAATACCTGTCTCTTCCATCCCAAGCTTCCTTGGTTTAGCAACACAGTGTCCATTAAAGATATTACAGGGGAACTCAATCACTTGTCCGAAGGAGATAATGAATTAAAAAGTGCTCTGGGGGTAGAGGTAACATCTCCATGGATAACAAGAGACTCATCAGGCTCAGCTCAAAAGAATAGAAGTGACAAAGCCAGTCCCTATCGACCATCAATTGCCTCTAACTAAAATAGCAATCGTGCTTCTCAGAGAGACACTCTGTGGCCAGCTAGATTTTCAGCTTTAGCTTCAGTGCATGCCTTCTAAGCCCCACTGCCCTGTGAACTTCTGCGGAGATGATAAATATCCAAGCCTAAGTGGTTCATATACTTTTGATTTAAAAATTCAAACATGTTTTTCTGTCGCTCTTCGTGCAAGAAATACTCCTGTGTTTTCTTTTTTCTTTGGTTTTTTTTTTTGTTTCAATATAGAAATTGGATTAAACAGCATGCTTTGCAAACAGATAGGAATGCTAATTAAAGGACAGACTTCACAGCCACATAAAAAGCAGCTCCACACAAAAGTCTTCTTTTCCACCTCAAATGTGGTGTTAGTGACTTGGTCAGACAGAGCTTGTGCGAACCCTGTAGAAGAACATCAAACAGCCTTAGGAAAGAAAAGTCAAGTCACAAACTTAAGTAATTCTCTCCTTACATTTCTATTATGATTGGTGATATTTGGTATGGGTGAAAGCTAATGTCTTGATTACAGATGCCGGCAAAGAGAGTGTTAGAGAAGACTGGGTTTGTTCTGAGAAAAGCAAAAATACAATGTTGAAATGTGATCTGACTGCCGAAATTTTAATGCACTTTTAGTTATCACTCACTGGAACAAAAGGTTTAATCAAACAGCACAATACAAATATAAATGCAGCATAATCCTCACTTTTATCCTTTTTTCTCTAATTTGAGCATCATTTATTCATTCAACAAACTGACACTGAGTATACCGGGCCCTATTTGAACACAAAGGTGAATAAGTCGTGGTCTCTAATCCCCAAATATGACACTCTAGGGAGGATGTAGGACGCTCGAACAGATGGTTACAAAGTAAGTTAATAAAGGCAATGACAGCTAAATGCACAGATTATTCTGAGTATCTTAGTCTAAGAAGTGTGTGTTGGAGAGTGGCTGCAGGGCGGGGAGGGGGACTGACCAGGGATAAATTCCTGGTAAAGGACAAAGAGGAGATCAAATATATTTCAAATGGACAGGGCCTGAAATTGGGGGAGTGCGTCAGTGCTCTAAGTAATTCGAAATTACTCGGAGGTACAGAATTCAAACGTGTTACAGGAGCTGATGCTGGGATTGTAGGCAGCAGCCTGATCAGGAAGGCCCCGCACATAGTGCTAAAAAGTGTTCTCTGTCCTCTAGGTCAAGAACGTATCAGAGTGGAGGGTTGATGTGTTCAGTGTGCAAAACAGCCCAGGTAAGTCTGTCATATTCTTCTAGTTCAGAACCATATATTCATTTCCTCAACAGATAATTGTTGAGTGCTTACTTTGTGTCAGGCAATGTTCTGGTTACTGAGAATACGATATTGAACAAGGCAGGTAAGGTCTCCTTTTTGTAGACAGATTGAGAGTGAACAATCTGAGAATATTAAATAAGATTTTAAAAATTTATAGCTGTTATGTGGAGGATGAATTTGATGCAAGGAGACAAGTTAGAGGGCTCTTGATAATCTGAGATAGCCTAGGGCAAATCAAAAGATAGATGGTGGGAGTAAGAATGGACGGAGATAAATTCTAGAAATATGTAGGAAGCAAAATCAACAAGACATGATTACTAGAGGTAAGGTAGGGTGGAATTGGGGCAGATGATGGAAGGAAAAAGTTTGAACCCTTGGTTCCTACTTTAGGTGATTGAGTAGATGGCAGCCACAGCAACCAAGACAAAGAATACATTAGAAGTAGTCTATCCCCAAGACCACATTATGAAAGGCCTAGGAAAGTATATATAGCTTTACATGTAGGATTACATATAGTACCTACATTTTATAGAGGACTACATTAAAGATGGCCACAAAGCTATCGATCTACAATGTGTGAGGGGAAGATAAAGCATTTGGCAACCTAACAAAAGAATTTCAGAAACAGGATATTATATTTTCTCGTATAAATAAAAATGTGTTATCACATTAGCAAAGGGCTTAAATAAAGGATCTCAAAATTTCTGAAGTTTTAAACTTCCCTTAATCAACACTTCTTTATTTCTATCTCGGTCATTGTTCATATGAACATTAACAGGAACCAACCATGGCTCAGGTGAGAAAACAATGCAACTGACACTTTATTTTCCTCTGCCAATAACTCAGGAGGGAAGGACTCCACAAATTAGGTTGACACATGGTGTCTAGAAAGAATTAATTCCCACTCGATTCTGGGCAGACTTACAAGCTGGGCTCCATCCATAAAGACTGATGGGAATTGTGAGGATTGGTTTGTGTGGTGTTATTTTCTATTGCCATCAACAACTGGACAGAAGAATACCAATCACCGAAGATCACCTTGTAGTTTTTGCTGCTGCATTATCCAGAGACACTTGGGAATTGTTCCACATTTGGAAGTTTTTCTTGACCTGCATTGGATAGTTTTGCTGTATTTGTCATGTTGATATCTTCTGGCAGAACACTTAGACACTTATTGTAAGAGCTTCATCAGAGGACAAAACTATTTTGAATATGCCAAATCGAATTATAGTGCACTTGAACAGTCACCATCCATCTTTTATCCATGATTAACATTCATAATGTGGCATCAGAAAGATTTGAATTAAGAGACATCAGGAGAAAAAAATATATGTATATTTATATATATATAATTTATATATATAAATTTATAAATATATAAATTTATAAATATATAAATATATATATAAATATATATATATACATATATATATATATATATATTTAAATGTTTCGTGCTGAAGCCATTCCTGGTTAAGGAGCACTTAACCAGCATATCTAGTAGATTAATTGTACCCACAGTACTCTCTTATACATATTGATTGGATTTCAAATTAGCTCTAGGCAAAATCATAAAGAAAGCCAAATTTTATCTTTGGAATCCTTTTGTTTTCAATGTACTCACTTTACTGAGTGCCCATTCTGTGCTAGGTACTATTCTAAGCAAAAAGTTCCTACCCTTGTAGGGATTACCCTCATTCTTCTTCCAACTCTTCTCATTCCCAGGCCTCAGTTTGTCCCCTTGCTCTAGTTTTCCCAGAAATAGAAAATACCCCTCTTGCCTCATTTCTCCATTGAAATACATCTCATTCCTTAGTGATTATCTTACTATACATGATTACATCACTATAACACTTGGTAACTCAGTTATGTATGAGGCTGATGTGGGAAATAGGAGAGTGGAAATAATTTGGAGCATCCATATCAAACCATAGCATCTGAAAGCTATGACACCTGGGCAGAGCAGTGGCAGCATAAACCAGCAGAAAGAGGTGAATTCTGAAGCCAGAGGTTTAACTCCCAGCTGCACCCCTGTTAACAGTGTGATTTAACTTGCCTGGACACACTTTCTTAGATTTTAGTCGTGAATACGAGTAAAGGATTAGAAATGATGTATATACCAGGGGCAGGAAAAGGTAAATGGTCAAGCCATAATTATTATAGGGGTACCTGTGTGGCTTAGTCAGTTAAGCATCCGACTTTAGCTCAGGTCATGATCTCACGGTTCGTGGGTTTGAGCCCCTCATCAGGCTCTGTGCTGACAGCTCAGAGTGTGGAACCTGCTTCAGATTCTGTGTCTCATCTCTCTGCCCCTCTCCCCTTCATATTCTCTCTCTCTCTCTCTCTCTCTCTCTCTCTCTCTCTCTCAAAAATAAAAAACATTAAAAAATTTTTTAAAAGAAACAATTATTATAATTTTATTTCTTTGATGTCAAAATTAAGGAATGTTTCCACCATCAGTCCTATTTATTCAGTGATCGTATTGTATGCAGGTTTGTCTTGGGACTCATGGCATTATTAAATGCCACTAATTGAAGATCAATTGACTTTTCGCGGGGGAGGAGGTTTTTCGAATTTTGAAATAATTATTATAAAGTTGGCTATTTAGAACAAAGAACTCTACATTTTGCAAACCATTTGAAAATAAAGTTGCTGAACAGGTGTGCTATTAACCCAAGTTGAACATTTATTTCCTACAAAGATGTTTTTTAACATAACCACAAGACTATCTAAATCAAGAAGCTAATATGAATAAATTTGAATCTGCAAATTCTGAGACCCTATTCAAATTTCACCATTATCCCAATAATGTCCTTAATAGTAAAATGATCCCATTCCGAAGAACACATGGCATTTACTAGTCATGTGTTTTTAATCTTCATATCACAACTGTTCTCAGCCTTTCCTTGCCTTTCAAGACTGACAGTTTTGAAGATAACAGGCCAGTTCTCTTCTTGAATATTCCTCGATTTGTTTGCCTGATATTTTCTCAAGTTTAGAGTTACGTTATGCATCTTTGGCAAAGGTATCACAGAAGTGATGCAGCGCTCTTATTGTAGCATATCAAGGGGTACACAGTTTCAATCTGTCCCATTACTGAAACTTTGTGATTACTGTTGTATCTGCTAGGTGTCTCTACTATAAAGATACCCTTCCATGTTAAATTAATGCATATTTTGTGGGATAGAATTTTGAAACTGTATGCTTCCTGTTTCTCATCAAAATTTGATGTATTAATTTATTTGTTTTCATGTAATATAGACTCATGGATTCCAATTCCATTCTATGTGTTATAATCCAATACTAGCATTCTTTATTTTGATGCTACAATTGTCCCAGATTTGCCCAGTGGGAACCCCTTCAAATAGACTTCTGAGTCCTTTGGGGATGTCTCCATCATTCTGTAGCACCACAAGATGCTCCTCATTTTTTACTTTCTCTGTCTCAGCACTGAGAATCAACCATTTCTTCAAGGAACTCTTTTTGTATTAGTGCAATATCCACAAGTCAATGTCTGAATGCTGCTATCATAGAGTCTCTTCTCTCAGGACCTCACAGCAGACAAATGGAGAAAATATATGTATGTAGGTATAGATTTAGAATTATTTCTGTATGTATCAAAAGACACTGAGGAGCATGAGATCACACCAACATTTTGAAATCCCATCTAACACCACAGGGAAGGAAAAGAAAAAGAATAGGAGGGAAGAAAAAGGGAACAGAAGGTGAAGAAAGGGGAGTAAAGGCAAGGAAAGAGAGGAGAAGAGAGAAAAAGAAAGAAAGGGAAAGGGAATTAAGGGGAAAAGGAAGGGAAGCGAAAAGAAGAGAAGCAGAATGCTGTCATGTTAATAGATATGCCTTTAGAAGACTTTAGAGATGGATGCCTGGGTGGCTCAGGGAGTTAAGCACCCAACTCTGGATTTTGGCTCAGATCATGATCTCAAGTTTGTGGGAGGCAGCTGCACAATGGGCTCCACACTGGCAGCATGGAACCTGCTTGGGATTCTCTCTCTCTCCCTTTCTTTCTCTGTCCCTCCTCCCTTCATGCATGTGCTCGCTCGCTCTCTCTCTCTCTCTCTCTCTCTCAAAATAAATAAATAAACTTAAAAAAAAAGAAGAGCTTGAAGAAAGCACAAACTCACATTTCAAAGGGAATGACAACACTTTAAAAATGCCTGTGTTTTCTATTTGTTCCCTTGTTTTTGTTTTTGTCTTTGTGTTTTCCTGCTTGCACTCAACAGTTGGGCTTACTCTCTCCTCTACCTCTCTCTGCCTTTTCATGAAGACATGAAGAAGAGTTGTGGGTATTCCAGGCCAACCATCAATCAACTGACTCCCAGATTTGTAAGAGAGCCCAGCCAAAATGAGCAGAGCCATCTACCCAATCCATAGCTACCCATAATCCATGTCAGTGCATGGGAAACCCAGCTGAGACTAGAAGAATCTCTGAACTAACCTGTAGTCCTGTGAACAATAATAATTTGGTTATTATTTTAAGCCACTGAATTTTTGGGTCAAGTGTTATATATCATTATTCTGGCCTGTTGAATTAAACTAGAAGTTATAGTATGAAATCATAAATACTTTTCCCCTATCAATTATATTTTCTGCAGTACTTAATATTCCACAGACATGGTTTTACTTGAAGATGGGTAAATGGACTATGGTTAGGTTTCACAGTAAGTTAGATGCATACAACTGAGACCATTAGAGTAGAATCTTATCTTTGTATGATTGACTAAATGACCGCAGACTATAATCCTGAACCATGTAGTGAACATTTCAAGAGCACAGACAATGTATTATTTTTCTTTGTATATCTAGCACCTGGGAGAGCCCCTACTGTATTTGCAAGAGTGTAAGAACTCATTCAGTAAGTGAATAAACAAAAAGACAAGTGAATTCTGGCCAGTTATTTTAAAAGTTGAGTATAATAAATATTTATTTAATGAACGAAGGAATGAGGATTCACATTAACGAAACAAAAATCCTTCTAATAAAATTAAGGAGTAGAAAAAACAAGCCAATAGAACTGGCTCTAGTAATGAAGAAGTATGTAAGAATAAAGGAGAGATGACAAATATTGATGAAAGGGACAGTTTTATAAAGCAAGCATCATGGCAAAAGAGTTAGGAAAGAGAGCATTTCATTTTCCTGAAAACTCAGCATCCCCAGACCTTCTCAGTGTATGATTTACATGTCACAAATTCCTAAAGAGAGATAGATGTGCCGACAATATTTTCAAAGTGAGTACACAAGAAGTATGCCAGGACTCCTGAGTTCTGTAAATGTGGCAACATTGCCTCAGCAGAGGGTGCACGTAGTTGTGTTTCTTGTGATTTCAACAGAAATTAATTTTGTTAGCATCCTTTAAAAACAAATGTAAAAGCTTGGCTTTCTTTTCCCATGTTCCAATTAAAATCAGGATTTTAACAATTATTTTCAGAAACCAAGTTGATGTTGATACATTACTATGTGGATAGCTCTGTGTTGTAGCAATGATGTTTTGTGCTTGGATGATAATAACTGTCAAAATGCAAGGGGTTAGTGAACAAGACCCATGGGGAATGGCAGGATGACACTCTATGCAAGACATTCTGCTAATAGGTCTGAGAGCAATTACTGTATGGTTTATGATCACAACATTTAACCCTCTCACTCTCAGACTGGAAGAAGCTTAGCTAGCAATCTGCTTGAGGAAATTTTCAGCACTCTATGTTTTATGAGTAAAGTCCATTCAAGGAACATGTTATGAGGACTGTCAAATATATCTGTGCATTAGAAACATCAGTGTGCTCTATAACATGACTGTTGCACAGCAAATGAGCAAGCTCAGAGAAGACTGGGGCCTCTGACTTCACCCATTCCAGAACCAGCCTATTCAGATTACTTGCATTTCTAACTTTAAGTTCAGTTGATCAGTTACTCTTTCCTTGTTTTCATGCACTGTTCCTTCACATCAGCATTAGGGTTTCACTATTTTTACTTGAGTGCTCTTATGGCATTATGCTAGCTCCTATTTTCTTTAAAGGAAGTATAATTGTATGAGTCATGTTTACAGAAAGACAACATAAGCCTATGATAATCATCTCACTTACCCATTGAGTTAGTACTCTTTCTAAAATATTCCAAATGTGCTACCATCTCCTTTCCTGCTAACCAGTAGAGTACCTTGGTTTCTCAAATCCTTAATTTTTTCCATATACCAAATCATGTTCTATAACTAATTTACTCCATTATCTACTACCAAGAAAGAAGAGCAAGTGATTTAGATTAAACCATAACAAGGAGTGTGGGGGGGGAGGGGAGAGTCATAATATGATTATTGAAAGGAAGCTTCATAATTTGGAGATTTGGAGAAAGACAGTGACTATATGGTAAAGGTTAGATGTGACATTGAAACACATTTGATCTGGAGATAGTTTCTGAGCCTATAAGATTCAGATATAATAAGTTTCTAATTCTATTCAGCAGGACGTCCAGTGACTGACAATTTGAATTAATGATTAACTAAAAATTATCTTCTAATTCGATCATTACATGTAATATAAACATTTTTACAAATGACCCATGTGAGGTCCTTCTAACAAATGTATGTTTGGGGTAAATGGATTACTTTTTTTCTCTAAAATCTCATATAACAAATTTAGCTTTATTTTGTGTAATACTTGCCTGAATTAATTTGCAAAATAGAAGTATCACTGCCAATAATAACTTTCATTATTTAATGCTTATTGTGAAAGTTATTTGAGGTGTCTGCTTAGTTGCTGAGAACCCCAACCAGGGTTTATAGGTACATTTGTACAGCCTGTAAACCTAGAGAATACTATTTACATTTTATTCAGCATAAATTAATAGATATATTTGTTATATATATCCTTATAATAATTTCCACCAAATTTAGCACTAAAATTTTGCAAGGGAAGTGCAACGTTTCCTAATTCATACATAAGTATCACTTAGCCCAGGAAGAAGAAAATTTTTGAAATTTTCCTTTCAAACCCAAAATTTGATGTTTCCAACAGAAGTTCATTTGATATGACTTTGCCTCCCTGTCTAGAGATTTTTGGATTGGTAGTAGACACAGGCCTATGCTGGGCCAACAGAATTTTCTCCTGATCTGTTTCTCTGTCAAGTTGGAACTAAGGACATGAAAAACCAAGAGCTACAGAGAGGCCAACTTTTGACCCATAGTGAGGTCAAAGAAACTAATATGCAAAGAGATAAGAATATTAAGACATGAATAAAGGAGTAGGGACACAAAAGAAAGGAAGCATAGTATCTAAGAAATGGTTGGCTTACTTGTCAATGTCTTTCCATCTCTTGATTCTACTTGCTTCTGTATTCAGTTGTCTTTTGTTGTCATGGGTTTCAGCATATATGCACACAACCTCCCCCACAATTGAAAACTTAAATTATATTGAGTGAAAAATAGTAGCCTTATCAATAGAAAATTATGATATTTTATAGTGACTGCTATGGTGGAAAAGGATAGGGTGATGGATCCCAGACCCAAATTTGAGTAACATAGAAGTTTTTCTGCAGGAAGTATCCATGGAGGGGCCTACAAGAAAGATGGAGTTAGCCAGATGGATAACACAGAAAGGATTCCAGAAAAGGAAATGGCATTATGAAGACTGTAGATGAGAAAGAGCAAGGGGAGTTGAGGGGAAAGGAAGTAATTCGAGCTGGTGAAAGAGGAGACTGGACAGTTACACAAAGTTCAACTTTTAAAGGGCTTTTGTAAACTGTACTAAAGAGTTTGAACTTGGTCCTGAGAGCAATGCAGAGCACAAGATAAGTCTGCTAAATAGGCAGATGGAAACCATTTAGGGATTTTGGGGTCTTCTTGTGTTAATTATTTTGGTTTTTATCCAAATAGCATGTTTAAAACATGGGAGAACAGATTGAAATTTGAGGGAGAAATAGGTAACTCCAGTTAGTATAACTGGAAATGTAAGAAAACATAATGAGGAGAAACAGGAAAGGAGAGGAGGAGAGGGTCACATGCGTGCAAGACATATTTCATAGGTAGCAGAGAAACTGAAGGCAGAGGGTTTGTGAGAGGAAGAATCTCAGAGGATAACTGGTAGTCTGAAATGGACGAAGCAAAACTTGTGTGTGATTTTTTTTTGAGAAGCATGTTTTTCTCCCTTTCATTCACTGGCATGTTGTGAAAAGTGAGAAAGCAGGGTTATATAAGATAGGAACTGAGGAGATCTAAATAGCTATAAAACCCACTCTATCTGAGAATATCTAGCTGGTCTAAAGGAAATATCCAAGGGGCAAAATGATCTTTGGCTCAATATGAAAAGGTGGTGACATCCAAAACTTTTTTTTTTTTAACAAAAGCATGGCAGTATAAATCTTCTTATTCTTTACATAAATATTTATTGTGTTCCTGCCATGTGCAAGGCACTATGTTGGGCATTGGGTATATATTGGCAAGGAAGATATACATTGTCCCTGCCCTCATGGAACTTACAGTCTAGTGGGGGGGGGGGAGTAACCATTCAACAAATAACTTTAAAATTATTAGTAATTGAGGGTGTGTAACAAGGAGTTCTACTAAACCTACGTGTGTTTGAGGAAGTGGTGTTTGAATGGTACTGTGGACCAAACTATGTTCCCCTGAATATGTGTGTGGATGTTCTAACCCTCAATATGACTGTATTAGGAGACAGAGCCTTTAAGGAGTTAACTAAACTTACAGGACTGGTGTCTCTCCTTAGTTGCAAAGAGCCACTTCTTTCCTGAGCCATCTTTCTAGACTTCAAAGATAAGGGAAGTCTCATTCTTCTCTTGTCATTATTGGTCATGAAGCAATACTTAGCAGCCCATGTAATTACATATGTATGCATGAAATCTTTATTGAATGTTTATTTTTGCAATGTCTATCATAGCAACATTTCTTCCTCACAGAAACATGATGAGGTAGGTAATATCATTATCGTCATTATGTAGACAAGGAAACTGAGGCACACAGTAGGTGACAGAAAACTGGTATTTGTTTTGGAAGGTTGGTCTCCCTTCACCATGCCCATTATAATGTACTTAAGTTTTCTTCCATTTTAGATATTTAAGTGAGATAGCATTGACAAACTACACTCAAAAGACTCAGGTGTAAGAAGACCTGTTTCTAGTCTCTGCTGGTTCATGTGAGCTCCCAGAATTGGGCTCCAAGGAAGTTGCAATACAGTCCCCACATTCTGGCAAAAAAAAATCTTTGATTAAAAAAATAAATACATGGGGCGCCTGGGTGGCGCAGTCGGTTAAGCGTCCGACTTCAGCCAGGTCACGATCTCGCGGTCCGTGAGTTCGAGCCCCGCGTCAGGCTCTGGGCTGATGGCTCGGAGCCTGGAGCCTGTTTCCGATTCTGTGTCTCCCTCTCTCTCTGCCCCTCCCCAGTTCATGCTCTGTCTCTCTCTGTCCCAAAAATAAAACAAAAAAAAAAACGTTGAGAAAAAGAAAAAAAATAAAAAAATAAATACACACAGCCTTTTAGAAGAACTCCAAGAATAATCCCTGGTAAGTATACTCAGTGTCAGAAGACCCACACTAAAGAGTGATGGAGTCTGCTTAGACAGAGGACACCTACAGCCCTGGCAGGAGAGCAGAGCAAGCTGTCCTCTGGTAGCCCTACTGTGGGACCCAGGTTTTTACTCTCTGGCCTCCCACTTATATCCATGAAGAAATGGGCTGGGGAGGTGTCTTATAAATCTGCTGTTTAGACAAGGCAGGTTACAGATGAAGGGAGAAAGCACCCTTGCATTTCCTGGACCTGCAGTGTGTTTGTGTTTCACAGCAAGATGTAGCCCCTGAAGAAATGGCACCTGCTGCAGGGAGCCATCTTGAAGTAGGGAGGAAGGTGGGGTCACAACCCATCCACACAGCCTTTACTGCTAGGAGATGTTAGCTTCTGGTTAGCCATTTATAAAAGCGAGGTTGAAAGAGAAACTTAAAACTTTAAAAAAGTAGATAATCATAACTTGATCAAAGGGAACAGGAGGATGATAAAATGGTAAATAAATCAAATAAAGAAGAAAATCAAAATAGCCAAAATAAATAAACAGTATGGCACAAACGGGAAAAACCATTAGACAAAACAGATCTACAGCTTAAGACAAGTGGCGTGTGATGTATCATGAGTGAAGGCGGTGGCAGGGGACCAGGTGGCACTTTGCACTTTCCCCTTCCTGTCCCTTCTACCAGGTCAAACTCCAGTTGGTTTTCTAAGCCTTGAAGCATAAGACCCTTGGAGAGATTTTCTCCATTGAAAGCCTCAGGCAAAGCCCTGGAATCTGCCTCCCCTGCCTATAACCCAGATGCCTTCATACCCAAACGTTTAAAGGCTATCTAATCAATATGCAGAGCTCCAGAGGAGCCTCTAATATCTAGCAGTTCAGTGAATACAGGGGAAAAACACAGAAATACCTACCACCTTGGTTCCCATCTGCCCGATCTTGCCTTAATTCTACTGCTGTTGAAGAAGAACGTATAGTTTTCCTCTCAATCTTCACTTAGCTTTTCACTAAGAAGATTTCAACTCACCTGACCTGATAGTGACAAATGTAGTAATGCTATTGTTGGTGTTACAGACAATAACTGTGGCTTCGGTTGTGTGGTAATTAACTGTGCATGTGTGTGTGCACATATGTGCATGTATGTGTGTGTGTCCCTCTCTGTTACATTTTGAACATACTTTTATCTTTCTTCACTTTTTTTTTTAATGGTACTGATTTAGGTAACCACCTGGGTAGGTTGCATTAATGGCCCTAAATCTTCACCCTTGCCTATATGTAAGCACTTTGCCATGTGTGGAGATCCAATGAAAATATTAACCTCATCCAGAAACCACCGTCAGACACACCAAGAATATTGTTTGACTAAATGTCTGGACACCCTGTGATCCAGTCTAGTTGACATATAAAATTAACCATCACACCACATGATGTTGCAGTTACTCACACTAAAAACATATGCTATTTCCTCAACCTTTAACTTAGATGTGGCTACATGATTTGCTGTTACTTTCGCAGTGTTAGCAGGCTTACCAAGCTTTTTGGTGCTTCTACCTGTGCTCGTTCGCCTCTGCCTGACTATGGGATAATACATCTGGAATAGTTTGCTGGGCCCGTGAGGAAGATGAGCAACTCATGAAGCAGAGCTGAGTTACCCCCACTGAGCTCAGCCTGAGTGAGCCAATCTCTGCCAACCCACAACCACATTAACTAAGTGGAAGCTTATTGTTGTATGACTGAGAAGTGTGGGCTCTGTTATGCAGAGCAATTGTGCTCAGTTAACCATTACACCATCCATTTTGTTTATGTGGACCTTTTTTATCTGTTCTATATGTTCAGTTGTTGCAAACTTTCCTACACTCCTTGATCTTTTTTATCTGTTCTGAATGATTATGATAGTACAGATTCTTTACTTAGGTTTAATATCACCCTTATCAAAAGAACGTAATACACATATTCAGTACTGAAAGTTAAGTGTGACAAATTAAACTCACACAGCTCTCTGGAAGTGTACAATGTAAGGAAAAAGAAACACTTTAATGCAAAGAAGTGAAACTCTGTAACACACAGAAGTGATTCCAGTGGTCCCTGCTCAAAACCCGTAATGTCTCTCCACCAGTTTACAGAGTCTCACAGGTAGGCTCTACGCCCTCTGGTCTAAACTCCTCTTTTTGCCTTGTGTAACCTGTAAGTTAAACAGCAGAATTAATGGATGGTAATTATGAAAGTAACTTGCTTTTTTTTTTTTTTATATTTTAAAAGCCAGATATATTTTTAAACGATCATGCCTACAATAAGTAAATTATGTAGTGATGGAACATCAAAAAAAAGTTGATGAACAAAAAGGCACATTCTAAGAGTTCAAGAGTAGAAAGAACAGAAGAGTTCCTTTTGGTTTGGTTCTAAGGTAAGAGAAAAGAGAAACAGGTGTACTAAAATGATATCTCGGGTGAAGGTTTCTGTCAGCTGAAGCAGTTAACATTGGCGTCTTTCTCCCTGGTCTGAAGCAGTCTTTTCTTTCATTGACTTCTGAGAGTGTGTTTAATCTTCCTTCGTGTACAGATGGTACATCAGGGCTACCACCAGCGCTGAGATGGCGGGGATCACCCAGTTGGTCCACCAGCTGGAATTAGAATCAACAGTAGTAATGAGAGTCTCCGAAGGTTTGATTATCTTTGATCTGTCATCCGGATGAAGCTCTCCAATGATGTACGTTTTGGACAATTCTCTAGCATCTGTAGAGTGCCCGACATCCTCAAAGTTTTCAGTAGCATCCCCTCCAGCTTGTTCCCTTAGCACTTCTTATCCACCAGGATGCTCCTCCAAAAACTTGGTCAAATCGTACACCTTGTGGTGCAGGATCAACCAGATGCTCTTGCTGTGGTTGTGCTTCTGGATCTCTTCCAGGGTGTAGTACTTGACGGTCTGGTCCGACTGCTCGGCCATTTCGGAACGCGGTGGGCCTCAGGCCGTGCAGACACCAGCCGAGCCGGGCGAAGCGGGGCGCGCGTCTCAGCTAGCTAGGCCCGGGACATTCCCCGAAAGTAATTTGCTTTTTATCTTTCACCAGTTCAGTGTAAATATTCCTTCCCCTACCCCAAATGCATACTTAGACAATCTGATGACCATTTTTTTCTCTTGGGTTTTTTTCTTTCTTATACTCCCTTTAAGTTATAAGCATGATCAGTGAATACATGTGCCAGTTCAATATGTCATTCAAAGCTCTAAAGTTAACGTAATGTTAAATTATTTCCTTCCAAAAAAAGAGGTTAAAGTGGGAGAAAGCCAAAGCATAAGAGACTCTTAAAAACCGAGAACAAACTGACGGTTGATGGGGGGTGGTAGGGAGAGGAGGGTGGGTGATGGGTATTGAAGAAGGCATTTTTTGGGATGAGCCCTGGGTGTTGTATGGAAACCAATTTGACAATACATTTCATATAGAAAAAAATATTTCCTTCCCCTAAACCGGGTCCTGGGATAAACTACTGCTTGCAGGAGGAAAAAGAGAAGATTCCCCTTTTGTTTCATTCACTTCCTCCTTCACTAGTCAGCTGCTGTTTTGACCTTGCCAAGGTAGGGGATGGAGTAGGAAAAGACAAGTAAGAGGGAAAGTTCTCATCTGGCCAATACTGAAATAAGATGGCTCTGTTGATGGTTTCCTTCACTGAGAAAAGCCTTTTATTTTGCTATAGTCCCAATCATTTATTTTTGCTTTTGTTTTCCTTGCCTGAGGAGACATATCCATAAATATATTGCTAAGGGCGATGTCCAGGAGATTACTATCTGTTTTCTTTTAGGACTTTCATGGTTTCAGGTCTCACATTTAGGTCTTTAATCCATTTTGAGTTTATTTTTGTGTAGGGGGTAAGAAAGTGGTCCAGTTTTGTTCTTTAATCTTTGGCATAGCAAAGGAAACCTTCAACCAAATGAAAAAGTATCAACTGAATAGGGGAAGATATTTACAAATGTTATATCCGATAAGGGGTCAATACCCAAAACATATAAAGAACTTATACAACCCAATACTAAAAATAATAATGATAATAATAAGTAATCTGATTGAAAAATGAGCAGAGGACCTGAACAGACACTTTTCCAAACAAGACATACAGGTGGCCAATGGACATATGAAAAAATGCTCAACATCACTATTAATCAGGGAAATGAAAATCAAAACCATAATGAGATGGTTTTGACACCTGTCAGAACCTGACACCTGTCAGGATGACTAGTATCAAAAAAAAAAAAACAATAAATAACAAATGTTAGTGAGGAAAAAGGAAGCCTTGTGCAGTGTTGATGGGAATATAAATTGATGCAGCCACTGTGGAAAACAGTACGATGTTTCTTAAAAAATTAAAAATAGAAATACCATATGACCCATGAATTTCACTTCTGGATATTTATCCAAAGAAAATGAAAAAGCTAATTTGAAAAGATATACACACCTCTATGTTTACTGCAGCATTATTTACAATAGGCATGGAAGCAACCTAAGTGTCCACTGATAGATGAATGGATAAAAAAGATGCGATATATGGATAATAAAGAAGAAGTGGTATGTAGATAGATATGGATGTAGATAAATAGAAATATAGAGAGGTACAGATAGAGATATATAAATATAGATATATCACAATGGAGTATTACCCATAAAAAAAGACTGAGATCTTGCCAATTGTGACAAATGGATGGACCTAGAACATGTTACACTAAGTGAAATAAAACAGAGAAAGACAAGTACCATATAATTTTACTTAGATGCAGAGTCTAAAAATGACAAATGAACAAACAAAACAGAAACAGACTAAAAAATACAGAGAATAAACTGTTGGTTGCTAGAGGGGAAGAAAGTAGGGGAATGGGCAAAATAGGTGAAAAGGATTAAGAGGTACAAACTTCTAAACATAAAATAAATAAGTCACAGATATGAAAAGTACACTATAGGTGTGGGGAATAAGCTTAGGAATTCCCTGAGGTTGCACCAATTGGTTAACAAGGCATGAAGAATTAGAAAGCCATAGGATGTAAATAAGATCAGGTAAATGGGGAAAAGGACCCCAATATAGGGCAAAGGAATAGGAATAGGAAATCTCAGGATGAAAACATCCAAGATGAGGTAAACAAGATTAGGTATTTAGGGAAGAAATACCCCCCAACTTAGTACAATAGCAGAAAGCTGCTTTCACAGGAAGGAAGGGTGAAAATAGGTAAAAAGGAAAATAGGACTTTAGACCACAGCAGGGTGAAGTTGCCCAGAGCTGAGCTAATTAGCAAAAGTAAGGTGCCTTGTTGACCCTGAAGTAGCATGCTCTCTCTTTCTTGTCCCCAGGCCAGTTTAGGTAAATAGAGGTGGCACCTTATGTCTGCTGTAAACAACCTTCTGCCCAGCACCAGAGTTTTGATTTGTATTGACCAAAACCCCTAACACCGCATATCTTCAAAACCCCTTTTCCCCCATGCCCATGAGTTAATGTTCACGGTTTCATTGTCTCTTTGTGCACAGCCATCATGCTTGTAAGCCTTCTGATCCTAATACAAATGGAGCAAGGACCCTTATTCAGGGGTCTTGTCTCCTCTGGAACATTAGCCTCTCTCGCATTTTAATCCTGCATTCTGTTCTCTTGCTGGACAAGAGAGAACTCCAGATCCAGAGTCTATGGAATTCTAGGGAATTCAGTCAATAATAGTGTAATAACATTGTATGGCAACAGATGGTAACTACATCTATCATGGTGAGCCATGTATAGTATATAGAATTGTCTAATCATTATGTTGTGGAGCTGAAACTAACATAACATTGTATGTCAACTACACTTCAATAATATATATTTTAAAAATAAATATATAATAAATAAAATAAGATGTCTCATGTACTCTAATCCTGGACAATGTTTAAAACTGCCTCTTCCTTTGAGTGCAAAATCCTGTGTATAAGCAGGGCTTCCCCTTCAGCAGGCCACACCATATTTCTTTAAGCTTCCAGTGCTTCCCACAGCCTCTTACAAGCAGGGTCCACTTGTTTTGTAATGCCATTATCTGGGCAGGATCCTTCAAAGTAACAATCCTATATCTCAACCTCCATGCCTGGCCCTTCAAATTCACAAACATCTGCCTGGCTGGAGGAGGACAGTTCCATCCCAGATGTGACTACTTTGCTGTATAAACTATTGGAAAAGTCCATATCCTCAAAAAGGCACACAATTTAAGCCCTGTGAGTTGCCCCATTAAAGTCCCCTTGCTAAATTTGATGTGAAAATAACATGACAGAGGGCAGGTGTCTCCAAAGAAATTCTCCTCTATAATCTTCCCTTTTTCATTTTCTTAAGCCTTTACAATGTGATGTGCTGAGTGAGATGTTTAAGAGTCAGACTATTGGTTTTCAGGCAAATCTTTTGAAATGTTTCATATGGCTCAGTACCTCTCTGGTATCTTAATGGCCCTGTCAAAATTTCCAATTTGTCACCTGCTTCACTTGATACTCATTATTTCTCAGGTGGCTGTTCAGTCACATGATTCTTGTGGTTCTCTAAACTCTCATGCATCTGTCCTCTCTTTTGATAAATCTCTCTTATCCAACATTTCTGTGTAAGTCTAAACTCTAGTCTATTTTCAAGGCTTCACACAATTGTTTCCTCTTTATAAAGCCTTCTTTGATCTTCTGGTCAAAATGAATGCTTCCCTCTGTGTTCTCAGAGCATGTGGCACCTTTATTAAAGTTGTTCGTAGAGCAGAGCTTGCATTATAGTTCCAAACTACAATATCTCACAGATTCTAGAATAAATAGTTTTTCACATTTAGACATTTCTGAAATAGGCATGCATTTTATAGCTAATGCATGACATCTTATAATTGCTTGGTGGGGTTTTGTTTTGTTCTATTTTTCTACTTCTTTGTTTTTTTATAAAATGATGATACATCTCACAATTGGTAGCAACTTAGTAGTTTGTGAGCCCCTGGAATTTAGAGATTTTGTCTCATTTCTCTCTATACAACCTTCAATGATGAATTCAGTGTCTTGCAGAAATTAGATGCTCAAAATTTGTGTTCTATATAGTGCTGGGATACTATGCTTTTCTTCAGTGTCCACAACATTCCCAATTACCATTTCATTCACATTAAAAGAGATTTGATGGGACATTCATTACTTAAAAAGTAACATTTATTAGTCTATGTGTTGTGATTAGAGCTTTAATATCATCAGGAAGAAGTTTAATCTGACTTCATTTTCACTCCATTAAAAACCTTGTAACAGTGTTAATAAATTAGATCTCCAGAGTCATAAAAGTATATGTCATAGCCCCAATTGCACATATTTGACCACACTGGGATATTTAGCATAGTTTTAAATTTGGAGATATTCACATTTATACAAATTAATGTTTTCCATGATTTTAATGAGGGCACACAAATGTATAAATTGTATAATTTTGGTCAGTCCTGTTGTCAATGATACTAATAAACTGGGGACACATTGTAGCAATTAGAGTTCATTTTTTTGCTTAAAATGAATGTTTTTTATTTTGAGCTCACCATAGACTTGCCTTTTCTACACAGAATTATAATTAAACATCATAAAGAAACTCAGCTAGAATTATTGTTCTGGGAAAAAAAAAGAGACTTACGAGAACAAAATAAACCCGAATACATAGTATTAAGACGTGGTCATGATGCTTAAATGCCCTCTTACACACAAGATTTAATTATCAAGATTCTCAACTTAGAATCATTTGTGGCACAATATTTACTAACTTACAGGTTAAATGACTTACAGGTCATTTAATTTGTTTATAGACATGTACAGAGGCCTTATAATAGAGAAGGAAAACAACCAATAAAGAGATGAATAGTCTGTAGAAAAAAGCAACCCTACCAAATCTCAAATGTTCCCTTCCCTAGATGCCAGCATGACAATATTTAGGATGGGGAAACTTATTTCATGCATATACTGAATGAAAATCTTTTCATATGACAAGTAAATCTATAGCTTTCTGTATATCTATGCATTCATTTTTTTCATTAACTTTGTTCTTAAGTATTTTTCTGAGCTTCCTAAGAAACAAAAAAGAATTGTTGGAATTCTAAGAGACTATGAGGCAGTTCACCAAGATTGGTTTCAAAAATGAAACATACTATCTAGAAAATTCATATTCTCTCATATTTTCTTGTATGAGACAAATAAAAGGCCTTAGCTATGAATAACAATAGTTGTATTTCACGAAATGCCAACTATGCATTTAAACTAGTAATCGTTGTTCAAAATAACCCTGAAAATAGGTGATATCGTTCTCATTTTAGATAAGCAAACAAATCCAAAGAACTAACATAATGAAGCCAAGATTTGAATTTGGGTCTCTCTATCTCTAAAGAGTATATTCTGTCCCCACTCTATCCCACTATCAATGTGAAATGTCTCTGTAGCACTATTTGCTCTAGAGTAAAAATAGGTGAGTCTTAAGTTTAATCTTAAGATTACTGAAGCATCATGCTGAGATCACATTATCTATTATTTCACTACCAGTATACGCTCTAAGTCAAATTTTGGTTTCATATATGAAAGAACATTCTGATGATTAGAGATCCTCAATGATGAGATGAAAATAATTCTCGAGCAGGGACAGGATCACTGGCAGAGTTACTGAGCTACCCTATTTTGGATGAAAGTTTAGACAACTTAGATCTGCAGGGACCTTTCCAATTTTAACTATTTATAACAGCACTTTATAAGTTACTTGTGGTGAGGCAAAAAGAAAGAATAACATAAAAATCACAAGTCACAAAGTTGGAGATCATGGGTTTGAGCCTTAACTTTTATTATAAGCCTATCTGACAGCTAATTTACCTTTCTTGGCCTTGGTTTATTCAACTAAAAAAGAAAATGGGGACAAAATTATCCACTTCACAGTCACTATCAAAATTAATCTGAGAAATTAAGAATAAATACACTTTATAAACTGTAATGTACTGGCTACCATACAGTGGTGCCTTATATGGGTGCCTTATATGGGTGATGTAAAGCATCCAGAAGTATTGTTTAAACTGAGTTTTATTAGGAACTTAATCCATCCTCAAGTGAGTCAGTCAGTTTTCATTACATAGTCCTAAGTCTTCATATTTTCTTCAACCACTTTTTCTTATTCACTAGTTCAAATAGAAAATATAGCACTATTTATAATGCTATATTCTTGATTTCCTTAGAAATTCAATATGAGTTTCACCTTCCAGAATAACTCAAACTTCATTAAGTGCTTTCAGTAGTTGGTTCTTTCTAAAACCTTTCTCTCGACCTATAACTCTCCACCAATCTACAGATACAAATAAGTAGCTGTGTCCTTTGCTATTTTGACTTATCCTTTCTCACACACTTATCTTTTAAAACAATTTCTTGTTCAATGTCAAAATATACCTTAACTTGATGGTTAATTGTCATGAAGAAGAAGTAATTGTATAACTGCCCACACTTAAAGATAAATATACTCTACTCTTATTAAACTATAATTATAAAAATTAAAATTGCTAAGATTTATTTTCTGCCAAACATTGTATTTAGGGGCTGTGTAGGATTGCTTTCTGGATCTTAAGCTTGTTCTCTTTCTAACAGCATAAGGAGAACTGGGGTGGGGAGGGAATCCTTGGGCTTCATTTCATCCCTACTTATATATTTACTTAACTCTTGTAAGCATTTTATAATTTATAAACATTTTTTCCCTGATCAACTATGTGAAATAATAAGACCCAGACCTGAGGTGTGTTACATAGCCAGTGCAAACAAGCAAGGCCAGGACTTGAAGCGAGGAAGGACTTGGAGGGCAAAACGTAGCTCATGAGGAGAAACAGGAATAGGGACAAGCCAGGATCAGACACGCTAAATGGAAAGAACAGTAGAAAAAAGTCAACATTCTTTAGCGAGCTTAGGATGAAACACAGAGGAGTCAGTGAGGAAATACTGTGTAGAAGCTGGGAGGGGACACGTTGAATCAGGACAAATTACCGAGTTCCTGGTAAACTCTAGCCCTGCTGTGCTGCCCAACAGCAGATACTGCTTATGTTCACCTACCTGAGACTGGCAGCCTCCTCCAAACAACTTCTGCAACAGAAAAAAGCACAGTAGGAGAGCAAAAATGATGCTTCAATGTATAAAATAGATCGTCCCAGATACCTCCTATCAGTTCTGCCTTGGTCAAGGGTAGACTGTGTTGCTTCAGGAAAAACAGGCAGTGGAAGCAAGGATATGAGAATTCCTCTGACCTGAAATGGGTCCTGAGACCGTGTATCCAAGTTTCATTAAGGAGCAAATCACCCAATGTTAACCCCATATTCCCTGAAGCACCAGAATGAAGTTAGCATTTTTCACAGAAAGATAACTGAGTATCCTACAATAAAAATCTAGCTTTTCTCTTTTAAAAAGCATGCTGATAATTTCACGTTTAAGGAAAAAAAAAATGAGCAGGAAACTTCCGATCTGAAGTCTCTTAGAACTGGAGCAAATATACTTTTCAACCACATTTGTTAATATCTCTAAAAGAACAGCACATGCTTGCCATCACTTTGCAAGGTAGTTCCATTAAGTTATTCTACATGGATTCGTTCTCATTTCTCTTTTATATCATTACTGGTTTGATGATGCCTCCTAGAATTGTCATAGTGAACAGTCTATCCAAATCTTAAAAATAAACTCTTGCTGGGGCTCCTGGGTGGCTCAGTCAGTTAAGCGTCTGACTCTTGATCTCGGCTCAGGTCATGATCTCCGTGGTTCGTGAGTTTGAGCCCCACATCAGGCTCTGCACTGACAGTGCCTGCTTGGGATTCTCTCTCTCCTTCTCTCTCTGCTCCTCCTTCGCTTAGTCTCTCTCTCTCTCTCTCTCTCTCTCTCTAAATAAATTAATTAATTAATTAATTAAAAACAATTCTTTTTGGTTAGGGTTTGTATCTGCAACTTGGGGTGGAATTTTGGCACGTGGTTCCTTACATGATTTTGTGTGCATTTGTATGTATGGTGAAGTAGTTGTACAGAGTTCTTACATAAAGAGAGAATAAAAAAATAAAAGCCATAATCAGATAATTTTTTCTATCTCCAAACCTGACATCTTAGGATAATTCTTTATAAGGCCATAAATTCATAATTAGACATGTTACTTTCTTCCTTTCTTACCTTATTGGTATTTTTTATTATAATTATTTGGGACCTCTTTTTTCTTGTCATTAAACATACATACACTTACGAGCTGGGCTTTTCTTTTAAAGATCACTTAAGGACTAAAATAAAAATATATCCCTATATTGAGCAAGCTCCTCTCACACACACTTATATATTACATCTATTGGTGAGAATTATTATACAAGGTTAGAGATAGTCTACTATGGAAGTGGTAGCCAATAAAAATATAAACTCAGTTTATTATAAGTGAAATAGATGCATGCATTAAGTAATATCTGAGGATAAAAGGTTGCTCGTCTAAGACTAGGCCTGGCAGTCTGGCCTCCCAGAAGAGGAGGTGACTGCCCACAAATCTCCTAGGCAACTGGTTACTGCTGAGTCCTTAGGGCCATTCCTCAACACGCCAGAAAGTGGATAGAGTTTTTCACAAATAGAAATGTTGATGTGGCAAACCCTACAGCAATCCTGCCTTGTCATTCAGCTCTACCGAACACCTGGAACCCCATCCCCTGGCCCTACCAAGGTTGGGGCTGGCACGCTCCCTCGCCACAGGTGCACTCTCTTGCTGGTAGAGAAAAGCTGGAGCCCAGGTTCCTCCACACCATACTGCTATCACATTCCGCCCTCCTCAGGCCAGGCAACGGATGGCTGCTTTCGTAATTGTGCTGCTCAAGAGCCCCCATGACCGGAGGGAGTCTCGTTTCCAAAGCTGGAAGTCTGGCTTGGCTAGACTCTGGGTCTGCTCAAGAATGTGTGGACAACCAGAATCCCACACACCTGCTGCTGTTGCTGTCTCCAAGTTTTTTCCCTAGAATGCTGCTCTGGCAGGTCCGGTGTGTGTGCTGTCTAGCTATGTGCTCTGTTGCCATGACAACAATGACAATAGTAACAGCTACTACATAATAGCTATTTACTGGGCTGAAGACTATTTGCCTTCACAACAACATAAAGAAGTGATGAAATTATCTTCATTTTAGAGGTGGAAATTGAAGACAGAGCGGCAAACTGACTTGCCTTCATCTACTTCAATGATCATTGATGGTGTCAGATTTTTAAATGCGGAACGGACTTTGCTTTGGATCTTTATAGTATTACTTCAATTATTCAAACTGTTGAAATGGAGAAAACTTAGCCATTTTGTTAACTAAGTCCTAAACCAAAGATCCTTAAATCACTGTTGACAAACCATAGAGTTTACTGCAATGACTGAAACCTTTCAGAGTGCGGGTAGAGGTCTAGTCGGTAAACTTGAATAGCAAGAGAAAGGCAGGTGTCTGCCTCTGCTATTTGTGGGCCTGGAGGAAAAGAACAAATGGAGGATGCTGCAAAACCTGTCTTACGCTTAAAAGTTATGAATCAATATACTAATTCATAAATAAAACATGCTATGTCCTTCTACTTTCATAAGTTTACTTTAACAAAAATAATATGGGTTTATATAACGGGCATTTTGCAAACAGCTATTTTTTTACATGCTGAAAAACATCAAAAACAGCTTAATTGAATTATTACTATTATGTTTGTCTGCATCTTCTCTTTAGGTCTGTTATACTCAAACAAACAATAAAATTAAAAGATACATAATTCACTGTGTATTATATGTTTTTGGTAAGATTTATTTCTTTTTTGCTTTCGCTTGAGGAAAATCACCAGCTACGTTGTTATTATCAATATTTTCATATAATTTAAGTTCTATTTACAACAATGACAGGTTAGCTATTCTCTCTCAGGGCATTGGAGCTCTTTGGTGGTTCATTTTAATTAACTTCCATCTAGAGAATCTTTATTTTTCTGAAGAAGTGTGACCTGGAATTTTTAGTGACATTTTTAAAGTATTCCTTATATTTGGATGTTAACCATGAATTTTACGAATCATTCTTAACTATTGTAATGAGGTCATACATGATAAATTACTATCAAAGAAATTATTGCAAAATATTTTAAATGTAGCATATAAATCACTATCACCTATATAACAATTTTACCTCTTCTTTAAAGCATAACTTAGTTCCATACACTATTGAAGTTCTGATTTAATGTTTTCAATACTAGAATATTATTTAAAACATTTCAATGGGTATCCCAATATTTTCTTCCAGGTCTCTCTTCAGTTAACACTGTACTTCCTCTATAATTTCTGGAAAACAGTTCCTGTAGAAATTAGTATTAATACTAATGGATATAGATTCACTGGATGACAATGAATCTTCTCTTTCATAGTCATACAATATTTCCATGCCCTTCTTATTTCTATACACTTTCTATACATTTTAAAGAAATGTCATTCTTGTTGTAGAATTTATTTGCAGTTCCTTAAAATTAAGGGAGAAAACTTTTATTCTAAATTGAAAAAATAAATTCTTTCAAAAGTTAAATAACTTTTTTGTATCCCCTAACCATGAATAGAACAAATTCAAAATTAGTTTTACTGTCCATGAAAGTCCATGATTCACTTTTTATTTGAGGATTTTTTTTATTTTTTAGCTTAATTCTTCCAGTGTACCTCGTATCTTTTCTAAATGGATTCTAATTGTTTTAACAGTCTTGAGTTAACATTTCCTTATATATCTGAGAATCCTTATGAAGAAATCAGAAGGGAGGGAGACAGTGCAATAAACACCTTGACCTCACTCCCTTCTTGTTGATCACGTGCTTTAGCTCTCATTGCTTAAAACCCTAGAGAAGTCAGAAAGTTCACACAGAAGCTGTTAGTTGCAGCTGAAATCCTTCTCAAGGATTTGGTTGGGGTGATCGTTCCCCAGTTGCTGCAGGTACTTCTGCTAATGACTTACACCTGCAACCTTCTCAAGAGGGCTTGAGTGATTGGGTGATTGAGGTCACCGTAAATGAAGGTGCCTGAGTTACACATCCTCTGTGATTGATGGGGGAGCTGCTTACAAAAACCCTGCACCATTGTCTCAAGTTGGAAAAGACTCTGTGTCACAATTTACATCCCACAGCTCCCCATGGGATCACTCCAAAGCTACAATTCACTTGAAACCACATTCTTCTGAAGCTCTTTCCCATTTCCTATCTGCTTCCTTCACTCCCCCACTGGTTTTTCCTGAGAGCACCCACTTGACGTATCTTGTGTACTCCAATCCCCACGTTAGGGTGTGCTTCTAGGGAATCTTACTTAAGAAAGAACAGGGACATGTTAAATGTAGTCATAGAGATAAACCCGTGGAATAGAGAACAGAGTGAAGAGAGTAGAGAGTAAACCTGAAGACCTACTAATGGGAGACTGGAATATTAGGCATTGTAGGAGACAGTGCTTAGGTGCTCATCAAAAATGCATTACCCAGTCTTTCTTACCAACAGATCATGACTTCAAGAGTAAAACCAAGCCTACTAAATCTCTCAATATCCCTTGGAGCTAGGAATGGCTATGTATCCTAGTTCAGGCCACTGAGATGTAGGCTGAAGTCTCAGGAGAGATTCTCTCTTCTTAAAAACACAAAGTTTCAGTAGAAGAAAGACATTTTGCTATATCCCCTTTCCCCTTCCTCATGCCTGGAAAATGGGGACTGGCAGTCTGGAAGGGCAACAACCATCTGGTGACCATGATCTGAATGAAAAGTAGGAGGACACAAGACAATATGTTAAGATAACTTAATGAAAAGAGACTGTGAGTCCCTGTTGTGCCAGTCTGGACTGTCTACCCCTAGACTTCTGGTTGTGCAATAAAAATTACACCTCTTTTCAAACTACTTTTAGTTAGATTTTCTGTTATTTGTGACTGAACTCATTGTGTTATAAAAACCATTAAAAGAATAAAATAAAGTTGTACCAAAGACTCAGAGATTTTGTTCTGGCAGAGCAACACCCACCTATAACATAATACCTTTCCCCTCTAAGCATTTAGTCTAGTTCATGACTTCTGCATCAAGTGCACTAAACAATAAAGCCAAGCACCCTGGCAAGACACAT
Source organism: Panthera uncia (assembly GCF_023721935.1). NCBI lineage: Eukaryota > Metazoa > Chordata > Mammalia > Carnivora > Felidae > Panthera > Panthera uncia. Next base: position 63,534,900 of record NC_064811.1, on the reverse strand, counting down.
CAATGTTTTAGTCATGCACAGAGACATGATTCTAAAGCCTCAGACAAAATATCTGGAGAGTAGGAGGTCATTCGGCATGCAGAACAATGTTAACAGGTGCAGGAAAATTAGCCAAATGGAAATGGGCTGAGGCTGAAGGTAATTCTCTGTGTCTTATCCAAATATGTGTCTGAGAGTTATTGACCAGTGTAAATGCTCATGGCTCTGGTTTCAACTCTTACCCAAGAGAAGAAATAAGTCTTGTCCCAATAAAGTATCCAAGTGCCTTTTGGGCAGATATTGCACATATTTTCCAGGAGGAATAGTTTTCTGGGTCAAGTCACATTTATATTCTATGGACACAGACATAAGTGCCTTATTTAAATAGCAAAGTACAATGTGATAAGTGCTAATACTTCTGACAAGTGTAAAAACTGAGAATCTATGTTCTTAAAGCCTTGTGGGTAACATCTCTGTCTTAGTGATGATATATACATAATTTTATAGTCAAGCACCAGGAGCAAGAGCTCTAGGCTTGAATTGGATAATGTGGGGATCGGGGAATTAAAAGAAGTAACTAAGGAATAGTAACCCAAACCAATTTATCACATCAGGTATTAACATACAAAGGATACAAATTTCCATAATTTTCAGGCAGAGACAATGAAATTCCATTTGGTCCAAAAATATGCTGTACAAGATATTTTCATAAGCCCTGTTAATATGAGAAATGGACCACCAGGATGCACACCACACACACACACACACACACACACACACACACCACACCCTGGTAATCATCCATCTATAATATTTTACTTATTTTATAGTTTGAACGCAGTGTTCCCTCGAGCTTTAACATGAGTCTTGGAAACCAAATTCAGCCAACATTTATATGGAAAAGAATCAACCCTACATGATGTAAGAAACTTTATTCCCAGAGATCATAATTTCTGGATGTAAAATACTATTCTGAGGAGAAAATTTAAACTCTATTCTTGCCAACTACAAAAACAATGAGTCTGACTACATTTACTATGTTTAATAAAATAATGATCACATGGAGAAGCAATTTGTGAAGAAACACTCACTTTAGACAAGAAATGTTTGACTCAGTTTTTGTACTCTCTAACACTCAGAAAAGTTTATACTCAGGGTGTAGTTATAATGAACCACAGACAAGGATTCATCTTCTCGCCTGAGGTGGAATGCCTAAGTCATGTCCCATTCATTCATTCAGAACAGATAAAGACATTTACTGTGTGACCAGCTAAGTACAGGAATTCAAAGTCATAAGTGGCAAAATTCCTCAAAGAGCTTACAGCCAATACAGTAGCAGAGACAAAACTATAAGAGAACACTGATAATTATAAACACACACATACAACAAGGAACACACAACAGGGCTGTGGCACCGTATACCTCCAGAGAGAAATGGGGAAAAGAAATGTTAAGAAAAGCTTCACAGAACTGTTTGGACAGTTTATTAGAGAATCGGTGAGAATTTGTCAACTTAATACCAAATGTAAGAAGGAAATACCAAATAAAATGCATCACATAGAGTAAAAATGGACACGACGACAATTGTTAGTGCATATCTGTAAGGATAGAATAAAGCTTGATTATGAAAGCTTGTGTTTCATAAGGAGTTGGATTTTAATGGGTGATAGGGGTCCACTGAAGGATTTTAAGCATGGAACACGAGCAGATACCTATTTTAGGAACCTGACTCTGACCAACTTGATTATATTGGAGAAGAGGGAGGGTCAAGACACAGACAGAGATAATATGTAATACAAAAGGAATGGGGAGAAACTGGACTAAAACAGTGATTTACACAATAGAATAGACAATACTGTGCAATGCTGAGATGTGGCAATGGGTGAAAAAGAAAAGCTGATAATGTCCCTTAGGTTTTTACTCTGGAGGTTTAGGTGGATGGTATAGGGCATTTAATAATATAGGAGAGATATATGGAAAAGAATGGAGAAGATAGTTCACTTATGGTCATATAGGGCACACTGGTATAATTTTCTGGTGGACATTTGAAAATACAGATATGAACTTGAAAGGTAAAAAAGTAAAGTTGTTGGCAGTAAGAGTAGAACTTAAAGTAAAAGCATTGGAGACAACCTCTAAAAGAATGCATTATTGGGGCACCTGGGTGGCTCAGTAGGTGAAGTGTCCAACTCTTGGTTTTGGCTCAGGTCATGATCTTGCGGTTTTGTGAGCCCCAAGTCAGGCTCTGTGCTGGTGGTGCAGAGCCTGCTTGGGATTCTCTCTCTCTCCCTCTCTCTGCCCCTCCCCCACTCACACTGTCTCTGTTTCTCTCAAAATAAATAAAGACACTTTAAATTTTTTTTTACAATGCATTATTGAAGAGAGAAAAGAAGCCATTACATCTGGCTTACTTGTGTCCCTTTTTGTGTGCATTTGTTATTTGTTGAATTTTCCAATCTAGATTCAATTCAATTGACCAGCATAACAGAAAAAAAGCCCAAGTTCAAATATCATGTCAATAAATTGTACTAAACATTTTCAGATGAACCTCAATATGAACATATATTAAAATATTATGCATATTGTTTTGCATTTGCATCACCAGTTCTAACAGTTTTGAAAGGAAAGAATTATCTACACAGTAACTTTATGAAAATATCTCCAAAAAACTTTCCCAGACTATTCAAGAACTATAATACAGTGTTAAACAATTCTTCACAGTGTCCAGACCTTAAAGATTATAAATTCAAGAATGAAAAGCTGGCAATATGCTTAGGGGAATATAAAGAATATGTAAATCTGTCTGTGAAAAAAACCCCAACAAACCAGCACATCTCTAGGTATACAGGTTTCAAGAAATACTTATCACTGGTTTAATAATCATACATTTCTAATTTTCAGAGTTTCTTAAAAGAGATGAGATATTCAGAAACTGCAGCCTTCCTATCCAGAGAGTAGTAAGAACAACAACAAAATCCGGTGTTCCATCTATTAACTGAAAAAGAGAAATTTAACTGAAAGAGCTACTTCATATATATGACACCAAGAAGTTTCACTTTAACTAAATTCACCTGCCAATCTAGAACAACACAGTTTTATCATTGACAGATTGCAATACCTAGATAAAAGTAACTGCATCTCAGTTTTACTTTCTTGTAGTAGTAAACGTAAGAGAAACTGAAGATAAACATGTCTTCTGCAAAGACATTTTCTAAGCCTTAGCATTTGACAGTGTTTTCCAAGTATTTTTCTGTCCCCAAAAATAATTAATAGAGAAGATTTTTTATCGAGGGGCGCCTGTGGGGCTCAGTTGGTTAAGCATCCAACTCTTGATTTTGGCTCAGATGATGATCTCACGGTTTGTGAGTTTGGGCCCCGCATCAGGCTCTGTGCTGACAGTGGGGAACCTCCTTGGGATTCTCTCTCTCTCCCTCTCTCTTTCTCTGCCCCTCCCCTGCTCTCTCTCTCTCTCTGTGTCAAAAAATAAACTGAAAAAAAAATTTATAAATATCTAGTTTATACAGCAGATTGCCTCATCTGATACTCCAAACAACCTGTAGCATAGACAAAACTTATGTAATTATTTCATTTTTAGAGGTGAGGAGGCTGAAAAGTAGTAATAAAGGTAAAATTAGTTATAACTAATAACTTTTCAAAACAGCATGTTGCAAACACTATGCTCTGAACACTCCTTTACTAAGTTGTCTAATCTTCACAGACAACTGAGGAGTTAATACTAATTTTATTTTCAGTTTCCAGATGAAGAAACTGAGTTTTAGAGAGGTTTTCCAAGGTCACATAGCTAATGAGTGTTAGAAATGGGACCCAACTCAATCCATCAGATGCTAAATTCCATGTTCTTAACCTTTGTTCTGCTTTCTTCATGTGAAATGGCTTTGGAGAGTTCTTATCAAGAAAGAGTAGATCAAAAAAAACTAGAGAATTGGGATCAGGCAGCAGTCATGAATCACTTTGAGGCATATGGCTTCTAAATGGAAGAATGGGATTAAATCCAGGTTCATGACTCCAAACTGTGGGACCTTGAATCCAAATCCTTGCAAAATACCCTGAATACAGAAACAGTTGACCAAGTTCACAGTCACTCATGACTGCTTTGGATTTTAAATTTTCATTCCATTATATGATTATCTATGCTGACACCCAGAGTGGTCAAATTTATTTAACACTGATATAGACTCTGTGTAATTTAAGAACAGTGGACAAAATCTCACATGAATGTTAAACCTAGAAAAAATTTTGACAATATGATAATGTCTATTGAGTGCTTCCTATGCTCCAGGCACTGAGCTATATTATTTATAAATATTACCTTATTTAATCTTAAACTTCCCTGGGTATCACATTATAAGTTTCTTTTTTACATATTTACATTTCGAGAAGTTTCAGGTTTTCAAGGAACCCAATGTCCAGGAAATGAAATAGAGTTTGAAGTGTTAAGAAAATGTCTAAGACTTTTCCAGAAGCAATCGATGAGGTTTTCCCACAGAGTCAACTGAGACCAAATTGCTGCATGATGAAAATGTGTTCTTATCCTTCCTAGACCGGGAAGGTGACAAACACTGTGACATGCTCAGCCGAATGGCTCAGTGCAGCTCTTTCCTGGACAGAATGCATTTTATCCCTGTGCTGGCTGTGCTCTTGAACCAGAACCACATTTCCAGTCCAGTGAACCCCTGAGACAGTGTGCTGTCAGAGTAGTAGGCTGTAAGGTTTGGAGAATCTTGCATTTGGAATGTATTACAAAACAGTGCCATTATGAAAAACAAAGAGAAAACATTAAAACTCACTCTTACCACAAGATATAAAGTACTAAAAAAGTACAGAGTAACTGTCTATTTTTGTTCAGTAGACAATTGCATATATGAAAGCATCATTTACTCACCTAGCAGTTATATATGAAGAGGAGTAATAGCTTCTAAATCAAAATAAGACTGTTTTTTGGGTGAGCGTACATGAGCATAATATTCCATGGAATTTTTTCCCCAGACAGTAAATTAACTCATTGGAAATGTAGCATACTAAATGATTCCTTCCAAGAAGTAACATGCAATCACTTCTTTTTCAGGCTTGATTAAATTCCCTCTGCCTGTACAAATTTTATATCTGTGCCCAAATTTTATGTATCTAGTTCTGATCATTGAACAGAGCACAGACCCTGCATGATCTGTGTCTAGTATTAGACAAACTCAAATAACAGGAGTTTTCTTCTAGGAAGTTGCAGGGCTCCAAGGGTTTACCGTGCACAAATGTATCATGTCTGGGGTTGCACCCTAAGGAATGCAGTATACATAACTCATGTGAATGTGCCCACTTCCCAACAAATTGTACAACAGGCTCTTGTCTTCATCTGATGACGGAAGAACAATCTAACAGAAGTAGGTCTTTGTTGTAGTTGAATGTAGAACCACTTTACTGAGCAAAATACGTTAACTTATACCAGTCAGACTTGGTATACATGGGATTCCTATGTGGAGTGGGAGACTGGAGCGGAATCTCAAAGTCCAGTAAATAGGTTAGATAGAAAGTTAGATTCCAGGAAGGTGGCAACAACCTTCAACAAGATTAGAAGCACTTAGATTCAGAGTCACCGTTTGCTCTGTTGGCAAGGTGGAGATAGCCTTTTACTATAAAGACAGCACAGGAGATACTTTTCAACTAAGGCAGCCTGCTTATGTGGCCATTTCCTTAATCACTGCTCAGACTACCCCTTAGCTACATGGGGAAGGGGCTGGGGGTGCCAGGGAGCATTGCCAGTGCTTTGTTGAGGAATCAGACAAGTGACACAGAGAAAGTAAATGTGAAAATCTACAGCACTTGTTAGCGTTGACTATTGTGTGCTCCTTTGCTGTGAAAGCATTACAAGCTATGTAGCAGGTTTATGAAAGTTATTTGGCGAGTTTATTAATCAAGTGAACATTCATGTTTGTTCAGATATATGGAATGTGAAATATTCAGGGGTATGCAAAATGTGAGAAAAAAGCCAGCAAAAACAAAAATACTGTCTTAAAGAAAATAAAAGTCAACGTCAGACATTAACAGAGTATCTTAACTCACTGTAGTTTAAAACCCAGAAATAAAGATTGTGATTTTTTTTAAAAACCATAGTTAACCTAAAATGAACCTAAAAAGCAGTACTACCTGATCTTTCGATTCTATAAGACATCCCTGTGTCTTTCTAATGAAGTCACCTTCTTCTGCTTAACTCTGAATAGGGTTTTCCATTTGCAAATAAAAGAATACCAACTAACAAACTGGGATAATGACATTTGCCTTGCAGATGCTAATAAGGTTTGGGTTATTTTTTTGAAAAGGGACAGGCATACCACAAGCATTCCTTAAAAGTGGCTGTTACTAGCAGGGTAAATTGATTATCTTAGATTTACCTGGTTTGTGTCTTTATACTTTAGGCTCAGCGAAAGAAAGGCAAAGGCTATTTAATGTCGTAACCACGCAAGGAATGATGGATCCATGGGAGAGGAAGGGGGCATCGGCACGGAAGCAAAATCAATGCTGGTGGTCAAAAGGTGACAGATATTAAAGCTACATCACTCTCACGTATTACTCAGTTATCTTGCCATGTTAACTCCAGCTGTAGCTCTTTCACAACACACAGCACCAAGCTGAGAGTTTACATCTAAGAAAAATCTTGATTTCATACAGGCTCTTTTTTTAATTCATAAGAAAAAGGCAAAGGAAATTCGAGCCAATTTCCAAGAAAAATGTTAATCTTTATTAAAGGGCAGATGATTAGCACTCTAAAAATGAACAATCTAGTAATCACGTTATGAGGGTAAGGAAGACTGTCCCATAATATTGGTAGGTTAGCTGTGTTGAAAATAAACTGAATGGTATTTTTGATTATATTTTATTTTCTTCCACTGATTTAAATGATTGAAAAGTTGAACTATAATTATTTTGTAAAGACATGGAGTCAAAAATCAGATATTGAAACACAAAAAGGGTATCTAAATACAAATATATTATAAGTCTTAGTATATATAAACAGAGTAAAATTATTTAAATGTGCATATTAAGATATAGTTCATTTAAATATGCTCATATGAATTAATTGAAATTATCAATGTTAAAATTGTCTTTTCTTCTCTGTTTGAGAAAAATGTGTAAAATAAAAAATACATTGGCCAGGGAAAAATAATATATGGTAAACCAAAGTAAAAGACAAATGCTTTGGTGATTTCTGTCACAGATTTTCATTATAGTCGTGTGTCATTTGTGGTTTAATTGTATCATAGTCATAGCACCTTTACATTAAAAGGTTGAAGAGTAAATGTAGATAGACTTTTTCAATAAGCGGAAGGATTTTACCTTAAATAGAAAGAATTACATGTACTTGTGTGCATATGATAGCTGACATCTATACCTCCTTTAAAAAAAAAAAACTCCTCTTGTGATTTGTAAAAAAGATAAGCAAAATGCCTGACTTTTCTGGGGATTCACAAGCAATGAAAGAAAAGCAACCCTCTACAGTTTACATCTAGTACAGTTTCTAATCAGTAGAGGGCTCCCTCGTCTGTACAAGACCCACATTACAAATGCACGGTCTGTACATGTAGCCAGTCACACATTGTGCACACACATGCACACACACACTCTTACACACACCATCTAGATTAATAAAGCTGTCATTTTTCATTGTTTTCAAATCACCTTTAATATCAGTTGATTTTAAAGCTCAGGGAAATGAATGCATAGGCAACACCCACCGGCAATATGTTAGAACATTCTCTACCTAAAAATACTGATAGGTGTTTACAAGTTTCCTTCATTTCACTGTGACATTCCTCAGCTCTGATGTGCATTTGGCTGCTTTCCTGAATTCACACATCTCTATGTTTGCTCATGTGCTTGTGCATTTTGCAGAAGTGTCACTACCCAAGCTTTGCAAAATAACTAAATCTTCTAAGTGATGCTGCTGAGGCTGGGTCTTTATTATGCCCTCCAAAACTTGAGAGTACAAAAAAAAAAATCCCAACTAGTGATGTTTGCTTTTGATAGAAGTCACTGAACCCAGCTGTATCTTTCTCCCACTGAAAAATTGATGAAGACATCCTAACTGGGTTGACTTTCATTTGGGAGGCTTTTTCCTCCCCTCTCCTTGGCCTGTGGGCTAGCTGACTCACTGATCCATAATGAAAATGCCAAAACTATGAAAACCCCACTGGGGCAGAAATTTGTAACAGAAAGGGAATTTCTGGCTGTGTGAAAGCAGGGCTGGAATAATCTCAGGTTGTACCCCCAGGCCAGTTTTCATGATATAGTTAAAAACTAGCTGGGCCGCCAACAGAATCAACTGTGTAAACATCTTGATGATTTTTTGTTGCAGTGGCCCAACAGAAGCTTAAAAACATTAGTTTGCATGGACTGCTGGTGGAACCCACTTGTATCCAGCTGATCCTAGGTTATTACTCAGATATTTGCTCAGCAGCCAAATCCAAGAATTCATTTAGATGCTCTTAAAAGAGATAGAAAGGAAAGTGCCTGTGTTTTTCTTTACTTCTTGAACCACCAGGCATGTAAAACCTTTCCAACCCTCATTTCATTCAAGATAGAACTGATTTATCCTCCCTCCTTTATGCCTCCACTAGGTTATTTACTTCTGTGATCATTTTGCTTGCTTCTTTTGGTATCCCATGTTTCCATCAGCCCCTCCATCATGGAGTTTAACATGGGACCATTTTGATAGCAAAAGGCTGCCTCTTGCCCTCTATCCCATTTACTATTGGTGAAGTTGAACCTTTGAAATGCCTCATCTTGAAACCTGAATATTTCTGGTCATTTCCAGATGTCTGTCTCGCATATACACATGAAAGAAGTCAGTCAGCTCTCATATAGTAACTATTGAATACATCACCACTTTGGTTCAGGATTAGGAAGCTTGACTATGCCACAGCTCTGAACCTTGCTTGGCAACCCAAAGCTACTGGCAGTGAAGCTGATATTTTGATCTCTTCTCTAAATCCTGTGTTACTCTCTCAATTGGTTGTAAAATTAGAGTAGAAGAAAGAAACATGTTTAATTATAACCTCCTCCACTCCCCAACCTCAGCAGCTATGCTATATTATCCACATGGAGAAACTACAGTTCAGAGAGCTAAGTCACATACAAGAATCATTAGTAAGTGGCAGTCCCAGAATTCAAACCCAGGTCTTTCTAATTCCAAAGTCCTGTGCTTGTTCCACAGCTCCCATAACTTTAGATAAGAAGCTTACCCTCACATAGTAAGGGTTCATGTCCTGATTATTATACCTCTGCCTACAAAACATGAGGTGAAAATACAATGGCTTCATAGACTGAAATGAGTCCCATCACAACACATCATTCTGAACAAACCCCTGCGTTTGACATTCAAATGTCACCCACTCTCCATGACCACGACCCCCCACTGTAGATGCCTGTATTCTGATACACACTGGTCTGCTCAATAAGGCATATCTAGCCCCTCTTCTGAGCCTTTGCTCAAGCTATCCCTCTCAATGTTCCCTTTATTCTCACTTCTCATGCATCTCGTTCTCGCTCACACTTTAGGACCTTGATTCTGAAGACTTTCTCCACTTACCTTGGACTTTCTCTGCATTCCTTGAACAGTTAATGTTGTAAATCGCATTCTTTGTAACTCTCACATTGTTTCAGAATATGTGGCAAATGCATATGCCATTTTCAGATAGCTGGATAGTAATCTTTGGAGATCATTACTACTCTTTACTGTATGTGTAGATATTAGGTAAGTTTATTCATATTGGATATAGGCAGCACATCTCATCACTTACCAATGGTTTTCACTGTACTGACAGGTAAATGACCTTCCTCACCTCAAAACTACTCAAACTCTAGAAATCATCTATCTAGAAACAATGTATCATATATCCATGCCATTTTCTTTTTAAAAATAATTTAAAGGGGTGGTTAAGGGGTTGTCTGTAAATATTTGATCTTGGGATGGAAAGGAGGAGAATGAGGAGAAAATACTTAAACATTTTTTGGAGATTCTATCTTCATAAAATGTTTTAATGTAAAATTTTGAGATCGGCAGCAAGATAAAATTCTTTTTTAAGTTTATTTATTTATTTTGAGAAAGATAGAGACAGCACAAGTGGGGGAGGGACAGAGAGAGAGAGGGGGAAAAAGAGAATCCCAAGCAGGCTTCATACTGCCAACACAGAGCCCAATGTGCAGTTCAAACTCACAAAGCCATGATATCATAACCTGAGCTGAAACCTAGAGTTGGATGCTTAACCGACTGAGCCACCCAGGGGCCCCAAGATAAAGTCCTTTGATCAAGATGAAGAATGTTAAGATTAGGTTGATTTAAGTTAAAAAAGAACACATACATTTCCATTGACTACCAGGGACTATATAGTCCCTGGTAGTCAATGGAAATGTATGTGTAATCAACATTATATATGTATATACATATATATATATACTGTACTGTACCTACAGTCACTTATATATGTATATTACATATAAAATATTATATATGGTATACATACATATATAATGAGGCCTATATATGTGACATACATATATATATGATTAATCATGGGTAAATATCAATCCATGAATATGAAGTCTTTAGTAAAATTATAAATGTCAAAATACTTTGTAGTGCAATCAATACTCAATTGATTATATCAGCAAGGATAGCAGCTAGATTTCTGGTGGCAAATATTTAAATTTTCAGAACAACTTAAGTTTTCCTTTGTAGTCATCATTTTAAAAATATTTCTATAACTTAGAGAAGAGTTATAAATTATACTGAGTGAAAATATAGGGAGGAATAAGATTTTTTAATTCTAAAAAGGGTGGTAAATAATTTCATCTCTTTTGCTGAATCTCAGTGGTTGTCAGTGGCTGTCTAGATTCTAAAGTATTAGGTTGAGAAGTGTCTGTCATGTCATGATCAATTAGTAATGTCTGCAATAAATGTGGAACAGTAAGAGAGAGCATGTGTGCCATATGGTTCCCTCCCTTTTATAAAAGGACTCCCTGACAGTCCCATTGGTGAGATTTTGTTATTTTGGGTTCTTCTTTGGGGTCCATGATGGGTTCATTCTCATTGATGTTGACCTCATAATGCAATATGGGAGCATGAAGTAGAGATGTATAAAATCCTCAGTATTTGGGGGATATGTTCATACTGGGACATAATGGTAGTAGATTGCCAGCAGCATGGTAAAAATAAACCATATTTCCAAGTGGTGGGGCAAGGAACGTGGGAAAATTTGCTTTCCAGTGTGGAAATATTTCTACCACAGCTGATTTCAAGTTACCAACGTGAAGCCATTAAACTGACAGCTGGGAAAAAGTGTGCACAATCCAAGTTAGTATGAAGGGTTACAGCATACCACTGATTATAGATACACTTCTAGGATTGAGGGTGCTGAGTAAATGGGCCATAGAAGAGAGGATAGGCACAAGGACTCAGAGAAAGGCCAGAAGTCCATAGGTAATCACCTACCTACAAATGGGCAACAGTATCAGTTATAAATCAGAGCTCAAGTCAACATTTTGGAATACGATAACCTAAGTATCAGTTTCAAAGCCATCCTGCACAAAAATACATCGTATCTTATCCATTGACATGGTGTTCAACTGTTCTGGAGCCATATGCTAAAGCAGCATAGCGTATCAGTAAAGTACATGGCTTCTGGAGCCAGACTCCTTAGAGTTAAATCCTAATTATGACATATTTTAACTCTCTAATCTTGATAAAGTAACATCCATTTTGGGTCTTAGTTTCCTGATTTTTTAAAGTAGGGGTATTAGGGGTGCCTGGGTGGCTCAGTCAGTTAAGCATCCGACTTTGGCTCAGGTCATGATCTTATGGTTTGTGAGTTCGAGCCCCGCGTCAGGCTCTGTGCTGACAGCTGAGAGATTGGAGCCTGCTTCAGATTCTGTGTTTCCCTCTCTCTCTGCTCTTCCCCTGTTCATGCTCTGTTTCTCTCTCTTTCTCAAAAATAAATGAACATTAAACAAAAATTAAATAGTAATATTAATAGTACCTATTCCATGGAGTCATTTTTAAAATTAAATTAGTAATTGTAAAGTACATAGAATAATATTTGTATGTGGTGCATTGAGAATACTATTTAAGTGTTTGTAAAATAAAGGTGCATAAAATGCAGTTTGGGAACTTTTATTGAAAAACATCATTATCAGTGTATAACTTGCCTTTGAACTTAGGACAGAGCAACAGGATAGCCATGATAGAAATGCTCATTGGGATAACTGATTAACTTCACATTTATAAACATAACTTTATTTGCACTTTTATATTATCCCAACAATTTGGGAAGATAACTGGGAATAATAATTATAATAACAAACATACAGTAATTTTTTAAAGTTCTTTTATAGTTATTTAGAGTTTTATTGAAAATTTAGTAACAAAACCAAAATTTATTTTTTTATTCCTACAAAGAAACTCTTTTAAATTGTGAATTGGAATTTCTTTTTTATATTAAATATATTATTGAACTTCATGATTCAGAAATTCATAGCTTTTAAATCTAGAATATATTACAAATATAATAAAGGGTACTTTTTTCTATTAGGAATCTAAAAATCTCCCATTTTCCAAATATAAACTCATGACAAGAAAAAAAAATTCTGGCAGTGGTCAAGCTCATTATATCACAGTGATCTTTTTTATCTCAGCGCTAGATATCTCAACTTCTAAGTCAATGTGAATTCTACATTTAGTCAAGTTTTTAACTAAAACAAGTTAGAATAAAGGAGAAAGAACCTTTCCTGCCAGTTCTATTCAGTAGCATGTTAATCAGATTGCAGTAATAAGTATGAAACAATGCATGCAATTAGCAGTGGTTAATTTGAAACTACTTCATGTCAGTTTCTTTCAGAGCAATACGTTAGTAGAGTAATTATTTATTACCCTGAGGACATGATCAATGATATCCTTCTATAATAATGTCTGCAAAGAGAGTAGCATCTTCATCTGCATAAAAAGGAAGCCATAGAAACTGGTATTTTTTTCAGCTAAATAAAAAGCAGAAAACTGTTTCTAAGCTGTTTCCAACTATTTCATTAGTAATGATAGATAAGCAAACCATTTGTTACACTTCAATATTTTTATGGTAACATAATGCTGAGGGGAAAAAAAAAACCAACGAGCATTAGTGATTTAAATCCACAAAGCCTATCTTTATTGAGAAAGGGAAAAATGACCCATTTCTAAATGTCATTACAGTCATTAATGTGTATAGGCTAGGCTCTTCCACACACACAATAATTCACTAGTCCCTTAGCTGGAGCTTGGGGATAGAATTTATGGGAAGCCCTGAGTGATAACACATGGTCTACACAGCTGAGCCATGGTTGTCCAAAGACACGGAAGAGATGCCAGGTTAACCAGGTGGCTGCAATTAGATGGTGCATTTGAATAATTGGGAAGGTTGTATTAGAGGCTACCATTTTGGCTTTCTGACTTCACTGTATACTGGACAAGAAATCCTTTTTGTCTTTATATCTAATAATTTACTTCATGGTATAAGAAATTCTGAGAAGGACTAGAAAAAACTCACTTTTGGGAGTAGGTAGCCTGCAGAATGAAGGGGATGAAACTAGAGAATGGAGTAGGCTAGAAAGGACAATACCAGAAGTTGGACCAAGCAGAAATGGTTAGAATGATGTACAGATCTTAAATAGGGACTCTGCATTACACAATTCCAGGAGGCTTCATTCACTGGGAGAATGGCACTACCAGGAGTTGGGCAGTTGACAGCCTGCACAGCTACATGTCAGGGACCCAACCTGAGATGACAATTTGGGGGAGAGGAACATTTTATATAGAACAGGTACATGTGTTTAGTATGACATCTGGGGGAGATATCGAAGTCAAAATCTAGAGTAAAGACCAAATGGAAGATGTGGGTAGGTTTGGGAGGTGAGGCAAGGGTCTATAAATGTTATTCAGTTGACATCACAAGTTGGCCATCTGGGGGCACAGGGGTGCTATAACTCCAGTAGCATCAAAGATAAAGCTAAACTAATAACATTAACAGATATGTACCTTATTATAAAGTATAACCATAATATGTAGATGAAAGAGCAAAACTACTTTTCCAATGTATCAAATGGAAATAATAACTTTGTAATAAAGTAAAGATATTTTACTTTTAAGGGGGCTTTATGTTTTATGTGAGAATTGTGTGGGTGGTAGATTTCTATGTTATAACTATCCAGACCTTTTCCTTCTTTGGGAACAGTCTTCCCTTTTGTATGAGAACTGTTCTCCTTCCACTCCATATTGTAATTCTGCTGGGTAGTATCACTCATATATGACTCAGGTAACTTAACCATATTTTATTAGTCTGAGTGTGGGACCTATCTGCCCTGCTAGGCAGTTTGAGTTCTTTTTCGTAATGTTTTGCATTCAAGTAGGAAAAGACAGTAGCATCTGGTGTGGTACCCATGAAATGTGAAGCTAATATCTGTCAGAGGCCATGTTCCCCACCATATGGAAGAAGTTGGTCTGCAGAAGGACAAAACAGAGCTGGCACACAGAGAAGACAGAGAGATCTTGATGGCATTCAGGTCCCTGCTTTTTTTGTTCCTGAAAACCTACTGAATCCTTGGTCTTTCTGAAGTATATTTAGTCAACTATTCCTTCAAAATCACTATACACTTTGGTTTACTTCCAACAAATTCCTTTCTTGCCTTAAGCTAGGTTGAACCAGGTCTCTGACCAAAGCAGAATGTAATGTACTTAGCTTAGCACTGAACACACACTAGGCTTAAAAAAAAAAAAAAAAGGTAGGGAGAAAAAGCACCACACATTGAATGTAAAATCCTACTGAGCTTATAGCACTTTGTAGGTGAGTACTTAATTATCTTTTAATTATTTCAGGTATATTAGTTGTGCCTTCTAAGTATTTTTTGACTCTTTGAAGTAAGGTAATATATATTGTATATGCTAGCATCGCTAACAATATCTACTATGGTTCCAGGTTAAAAATAGTAGCCCCTAAAATATTTACTGGGTTAAATGATCAAATAATTTGCTTTTGACCATTCACTTTTAACTTTTTCAGTGTTCTGGGTTACCTCTTAGTGCACTCTAAGTAATGACTTGTAATAGACAAGATTTAAGGTACCTCTGGGGAGTCATTATCACTTTTTCCATCAGATTGGGCACAATATTGGAATCATTTCATGTGTTACTAATTTGGCAAGAATGGTTTCACTTCAAGAAACTCTAAAGAATAATGTGGAATTTTAGGCGTGTTCTTAGTTTATCTGTCAACCAATCAACTTGGTAAAACCTAGAGTAATAGTCAAATCCCAGACATCTAAGCAGAAAAGTCCTGGGAGTCAAGTTGTTGAGATCTTTTAGACTTCTCGTCTAGTAAATGAAATAAGTACAGTTAGCAGCAAAAGAGAAATGTTTCCTATTTGATTTTATTAACTGATTGATATGAATTAATGCATTAGGATATTTGATTGTGTCATAAAATGTGTATATGAGCATCATGATTCAATTTAATGTACCTATTACTGGTTGATGTGCCATTATATTAGGCTAAATTAAAAGAATTTTATGGAAAAAAAATTACAATTAAAGACTCAAAATTGATTGCATTCATAACTTAAAAGAAGATATTCTGTTCCATTAATATTTTGAATAATTATAATAATATATCAGAAAACAATGTGGGAAGCTCAGGAAGTAGACAAAATAAAGCAAAGATAAATAGATTAAAGAGTCAAAAATAGAGTCCACTTTCTGTGCTAAATTCAATATTTTCTCTTTAGCCCAAATTTTTAAGACCTGAAAGAGCAAGAAAAGTCACAGAGTTAATAGCTTATCTCAGCAAGTAAGTTTTAGGTCACACTGTCATAAAAGAGATTAATTTTCTTTCATCCTCAAAATTGAAAAAATAAATTGTTTCCAAATAAGGCATTTTAATTTTTTAAATGATGTTTTCATAGATAATAAGGTGACACTTTGAACAGACCATATCAATTCTCATAATGCAATATGTGCTTTCTGAATGGTGACCAACCATCTCAGTTTGGCCAAGATTAAGAGGTTTTGGGGCCATGGGACATTCAGTGCTAAAAACAGTACAGTGTCCTCTTTGGTCAGCCTATATGTGCAAATTATTTGGCTTTAGATATAAACTTAAGTATCCACAAGCTGATTTGGAAAATGCTGTGACTTACTTCTAAAGACTTAAGTATGCTTCTCTCTTATTATAAGAAATGAAAGATGATTATAAGTTGATGAAGTATGATTCTATCAGGAAACATGGCACTGATATATTGGAGGGTTTTTTTTTTTTCCTTAAGAATTCTTATTTCTCTTAGAACAGAATTCTCTGTCTATAGAACAGAGAAGGATTTCTGATCAGGAAACATCCTACCCTTCTTACCTACAGGGAGTATGGACCAAGAACCAACAACATCAACATTGGCTGGGAGCTTGTTACAAGTTCATAATCTCAAACATAAACCTACTGTGTCAAAATCTGCAGTATTAACAAATTCTCAGGCAATTTATTTGCACACAAAAGTTTGAAAAGCACTGCTCTAAACTCTTTTGCAAGAATTTTCTAACTGGACTCCAATTTTTCTCTATTATCAGCTTACTTCTGAATTCCTGTCTAGTCCACTACAAAGCTAGTATAAGCTCATTAGCTCAGCTGCAATTAATTTGGGAGTGGTAATCATTTGACCTGGGTTGTACTGACACTTTTGCCCTGCAACCTTTACCCTACATTTGAAGAAGGTTCTCTAAGCAAGAAGGCATCCTTAACCAATTTAGGAAAGCAAATTCTTTTTAACATGCAACAAATTAATTTTTTATAAAGTAATAGATGCTATCTTACATTAAAGTAGACCGGCCTGTCTAGCAGGACCTTTATTTGGAAATTTTTTTATTTGCAGGCAAATCAAACTTAGTGAAAAAAGGAAAGCTGCATGGGATTGACTGTAATTGACACAGTCTTCCCTCACCCCAACTTTAAGCTTTATCGAGCATTTTAAGCAAGCTCTTGTCTCACCTCATTTCCCATACTTTTTTGGTATGTTGAACTTCAAACTTGAGTGCACTTCTTAGAACCAGCCCAGCTTTTTGGGGTTTCCTTGCTTTGCCAGTTTCTTATGCTTGGAAGCCCTCTCACCACCACCCTCAGCTCCCAAATTGTCAGACTGGAAAGTTCACACTCATGCTTCAAATGTCACTGTAAATACTATGTTCCATAACTTAAGTGTCCAGGTTTAGGTTTTTCCTCTGTGTGGCTTCCTCCTTCACTAGCTTTAAATAATCATTATATTGAAGCATTATGGTTTTAGTATGGGAGGTCTTCCAAATGGAAAAATTGAGAGTCCTGGAGGTAAGATTCCCTTTGTAGGCTTAACAACTAACTCAGACAAGAGGCTCAATAGATATTTGTTGAATGTGTGAATGAATGAGAAACTGAGTGAGTAAATACATGACTAAATTTTAAATGATGAAACCTCGTTAAGAATGAACATTTTAAATGTTCTTACATCATTTTTTTCAATGAATTCTGACTGCCCCAAAAGAACCAGAAGAGAGAGGGGATATCGATACCTATGTCTACAAACTTGATGTAGACCCATCGTTTCAGTACACATAACCACATCTTATTTTTGAGGCTGAAAGTGAATCAAACTGATGCTCCTTGTACTGTTTCCACAGTTTCCTTTGTTTAAAGTCAGCCCATTTCTGTACCACAATACAAGCTGTTCTATGGTTTGTTCCAATTTCCACTTGTCCTGATCAATGACAATATGGCATACATAGGCCTGTCTTTTCCACCACATTTTAAGTTAATATGTATTTAATCTTCTAATGGGTTACACTGTTGCCTGATTGAAGACTGAAGCTTGAGATTTGTTAATTTGATTAACAATTGATTGGAAAAATGCCATTTAAAATTCATAAACAGGAACTTTGACGACGAGACTGGAATTTAATTTCAGAGCAAATTACACATTAGGAGAAAATAACCTTATTGTAAGTTGTTAGATACAAGTACAAATCAAGTGCTTGCCCTTATTTTTTGGAGAAGATCTAGAAGTAGTAATTTTGAAATAACCAAACCGTACCATTCCAGATCAAAGAGTATAGTGCTCTCTATAGCAGTATAAATGGGGTATATCTAAGTGTATCTATACCATTGCAGATTTTGGAGCAATGGGTTGAATCTCAAATGGCTTCTGAGGTCAGTGGATAAGTAAATGAGTAAAGTGGGCCAGGTAGGGCCTGGAGTAACCCAACAGTTCACATTCATATTAAAGGGGCACCTTATACTCTGACTCAACAGATTATGACCCTGCAGGAATATAACTTAGGGTTATATATTTTAATTTCCCAAAAGAAGCTAATATTCTAGATATTTATACAAAATATCCAATTGTTTAAATGTTGGCAAGTAATTTAAATTTTTATAAAACACTATATGAATTAGGGGTGCCTGGGTGGCTCAGTTGGCTAAGTGTCTGATTCTGGCTCAGGTCATGATCTCACAGTTCCTGAGTTCGAGCCCTGTGTCAGGCTCTGTGCTGAAAGCCTGGAGCCTGGAGCCTGCTTTGGATTCTAGGTCTCCCTCTCTCTCTGCTTCTCCCCGACTCATGCTCTGTCTCGTCTTTCTCTCAAAAATAAACATTAAAAACAAAATGAAAAAAAAATGATGTGAATTAAATAAAATGTCTACAGAGTGGATATGGTACATGAACCAACAGTTTGTAACCTGTTTTAAAGAAATATTTCTCTTTGAACTCTAAAGTTAGCCTGCTTTATCTCCATAAATAATAGGGTGCTACTGAGGGGTGGGATGTGTTCTGTGAGCAGGTCTTTCCAAGGTACAATGCTTAGACAGAAATACTGCAGAAAGGTCACACAGACTCTGGAAGGGAACTAGACAAGGGTCCATGCAATGCAACCTGGAGTGAATTGTTGGTGGGTCCTGCACAGTGTTGGCCTGCTACTTACAGCTGTTCATTGAAAATAAGTAATCCAAAAAAAAAAAAAAAAAAAAAAAAAAAAAAAAGAAAATAAGTAATCCAAACTTTGAAAAGTGTATTGTGGGACTGTAGCAAAGTTTTCTTAGAGTATCAACATCTATATGGGTACTTCCCCAGCAGAGAAAAGTTGTTGTAAATGTGACCACTTTTAATAGGTGGTGAAAGTTTCTCTGTGTTATACTTCATCATCCCTGAGTCTTATTTAAAGTTACAGTCTGGGCTCTTCTTGTCATGGGGAAATTAAAATGTGCCTACACCATATTTTCAAAAGGATAATCAATGAAAAAGTGGTGTCCTCTCCATAAAGCCATGCTGGGAATTTCAGCAATCGCTGTAAGTAAAGAAATGTTGTACCCAACAGTGGAAATCTATAAAGAGTTGCCTATAGGAGAGGCAGCAGTATAGTAACACGTCAGCAAGGCAAGACAAGCCAAGAGAAAGAACTCCCATGCATAAGCCCTTTGGGAATTCTCTGTACCTTTCTCCCAAAGAACTTGGAGTATGCTGACAATCTAATTTCTGGCAATTATGCTTGAAGGGAAGAAATAATCGTGTATGGATAAAAGGAATTGTGCCTTATATTGTACTGGTAAGACATAAATTACATTAATTACCCTATACAACATACATACAACATTTTAGCTTCATGTTATAATGCTTTGAATTTTGTGAAAGCTCACTAACAATTTTCTATAGCTGCAAACTAACATCAACATTTATGAATACCCAGCATAATTGCTGTTAGTTTTATAAGAATGAAGTATGAAGTATGTGGTACATCACTCTTGTTCTCTCTTTTCCAAGTTCATTGGTGCTACCTCTACTGCTTATCACTTTGATGAACCAAAAACATTCTTTTTTTCTTCCTGCCTTCCCAGAACCTCCTCTATACCACCGCACATCCAAGTCTGCAAAATATATATCATTTTACCAAAATAAACTGAATAGATTTTATGAACTCTATGAATAGAAACAGCTTAGGATGACAGGTCCAAATCAAATCATTCTACTTCAAAATATTGGCATGATTATCTGTTGCTTCTTAATAATCACAATATTCTTAAAAAGAAAAGGCATCATCACAAGATGGTCAAGAATATGGGATCTATGAGTGTTTTGTATTGTTTTTATTTCTTTTCTTCAGACCAGATATATTTATTGCAAAGTACTCACTCTCTCAGGAATTCCCTCCATCTTATTCCTCCAGTTGTTCTGCAGATAGCCATTCTCTTTTCCACTCTTGGGTATCAGAAGAACCCTGAACCTTAGTTCTCACATTCTCATAATACAGAGCCTTTCTTAGAATAATTGGAATGACCCAAACAGACAAATAAGAGTTGGACAACCACAATTTTTAATGTTTTCTCATTTGTCCACTTGGTCAAAACACAAGTTGACCAATGGACTCTTACATCTACACATCAATTTCTGTTGCATGAGAGAAACAGTGCATTGTCCAAAAAGTTGGCACAGGTGGTCATGTGGAGTATTAACTCACTCTTGTTAAATCTTCCTGTCTCAGTCTACATTTCTTTCCTGTCTGTCCATTCTTCTAACATATTAATAAGATCTCCATGTTATTCAGTTAATTGCTGATTGTCCATTTTCACATCTTCAGTGAATTTCAATGTTAATGTCACTTTATTGAGAAGCAGCATATGCCCTACTACATGAGCTTTGGAAAAAGGAAGCCATCAAGGAAAATCAATCATAGTAGAATGCCTCACCTTCTAGTATGAAGTAAGAAGGAAGTGGAAATACACATTTTGACTTCTATTCATATCATGCTGGCTCTGTTCCTTTGTTCCTGCATGATAGAAACAATTAAAATAGAAATCTAGCCTTCAGTGGAACCAAAAGTGATAGGTCACGACTCAGCACTCCACATATTCAAACAGTAGTTCTACAAGACTCATCTAGCCAGGTTGTAAAACCAGAGCCTGGAAAGCTGAAGTCCTCACACACCTCTAAATGATAATTTGTATTACATTAAAAGGCTAGTATTACAGCACCTGTATTAATTACCAACCATATCAAAGTTTAATTATTACTCTGTTTTCATTTTGATTGAGGGAGGGGGGTACACATGGAGGTTCTTTCCATTCTAGCAACCAGAAAAGACCAAGGTGACTTTGGTGAGCAAGTTGCCTTGTGATACTATCATTATCAGTAATTAGCCACAGTTAGTAAGCTTCTATTAATCAAATCCACATCTGGAAAGACTTTCACAAATTCTGTGAGATGAACAGTGCTGTTTGCAAAATTTAAAGCATGGGAGGTAACATTGCATAACTTTAGAAGCCCACACAAAGGAAAGAAGAGAGAACCTTATCATTAATACTTAGATAATCTTAATTAATTAAACTTATTGCTTAAAAAATTATGTATAATGTCTATATGCACATATAACAGAATGGTTAAAAATATTCTCTTTGACAAAATTGGAAGCTCCAAATTAAAACGTTTAAGCATTTCTACATATATTCCTCTCATACACTAGTTAACAAGATGCTATAGTAAATGTCTAAGCATATTGTAAATAAATAGGCAAACATGAAAATCTCAGTTTTAGGGGCTGTAAGTATAAATCCTTGGCATTTCTAGGAAAGGAGAAAAATGTCCACATTCTGAGGAACAATGAAAGGATGAGGAAATGATGTTATTATTTCCAACCCAAGAAAGGGGAGATAAAACTCGTAAAGAAGAAGCTGCATAGTGCCTCCTCTCCTGTGCCCCCAGTCAAATACTCATGGAACATAGGCACCTCTGTAGGGACCCACCAGAGGCTAGAGATGTAGAACTCCCCAATGATAAAGAGAAAGAAAAGACTAAAGAATGACAGAATTCTTTCCAGCTCTAGAGAGACTGTTGCAGGTATGAAAAGAAAAAGATTCCAAAGAGGTAACTATCCATTAAAAAAAGTCTAGGATTAGGAATATTCATTTCAAACATAGATCACTTTCATCTTCTGGAATAAATTGGGTCCTCTCACTCTTTTTTTAAACTAAAGTATAAGTGACATATAACATTATATTAGTTTCAGCTGTACAATGATGATTTGATATCTGTGTATACTGAGAAATGGCCACTATAATAAGTTTAGTTAACATCTGTCACCATACATAGTTACAAAAAAATCATCACTTGCAATAAGACTATTAATATTTACTCTTTCAGCAACTTTCAAATATGCAATACAGATTATTAACTATAATCTTCATGCTATACATTACATCCCCATGATTTAATCTTATAACTGGAAGTTTGTACCTTTTGACTTCCCTCACCCATTTCACCCACCCCCTGCTGGCCATCTATATATCTTCTTTGGGAAAATGTTGACTCATCTTACTATTACCCAATCACAATGCTCCATACTTTCTTTAGTTTTACTAGCTCCTGGTCCAAATCCTTCCAGGGAACTACATTTAGGCCTAAATGTGGTACAGCACCTACTACATATGTTTCATGTTCTAGATAGAATGGAAAGAGTACAGGCTGAACTCAGTTGGCCTGGGTAAAAATCCTAAGGCTACCATTTTCTAGTCAGGAAACTTTGGACAATTAATTATACCTTACTGACTATTGTTTTCTTCTCTAGATCTTCTGCAAAGGTCAAGTCATGTCATGCTTTATAAATTTCTTTACAAATAAAAGAATGATGTCCTTATAAAAGGAAATAAAGGTCTGAAATTCTTCCAACAATCTCAGCAATGGATCACCCACTGTTGCACCCCCTATTTTAGGCAACTATTATTGCTTTTTCTCTGTGAGAACACATGTCAATTAATGCAAGTTAGTGATAACAATAGATTCAATATTCTTATTTTTAATTCATTGATTAATACTCCTATTAAACCATAGCCATTCCAAAAACTTAGTGGTGCTAATGTTATTGTTAGTAATATCATTTTATGATAAATATGTCAATATACCTAAACTATGTACTGTGCTTTATTCACAAATTCAATTGGGGTTAAAAAAAATTAACTTGGCCTAACCAACAGATATCATTGTAAGTCATCCCATTCCTGGCACTAAAATATTTATAATGGGGCTCCAAATCATTTAATGTAGTAAAAACACACAGTGAGATGTGTAGTAACTTTCCAAAGCAGCCTTCACTATGTGCCACACTTGGAAAAAAAAATCCTCCTCTTACATGTCCATGGTTTGTAGACAGAGTTCTTGAATGGTCCACTAAACTCAAACACTTGATCCCAATTTCAGTGCCTATCTACGATTTGTCCCTTCATCTCTTCCACTTCACTCAGTAGCTCAGTATTTCTTGGCATCATCTGCTTTTCACTTATATACCTTTTCGCTTTGTCCTCATGTCTTGGCATGTATGCAAAGAACTCTTAACATAACACCACTTTCAATTCAATCTGATCCTTAGGACTTTCACTGCCATATTATGCCTCTATTCATCCATTAAATAATTGGGAGGTAACCAAGTGATGCTTTAAGGACCAGATATGATAGTAAACAAAGCAACAAAGATTTTTTTCCCTTATGGTGTATTCAGTCTCTGGAGGAAGTGGGGAAAGGTACAATAAATAATAATCTAATAAGTAAGTAAAACTTTTAGTATATTAGATGATAAATACTATGGAAAATAAGTTAGAATAAGAGCATTAGGAGTGCCAATTTGAGTAGTAATAGGAGGAAACAGAGTGGTCAAGTCTGAGTTCTGAGTTCTGGACAATGCTTTAAAGCAGTGAGGAAGCAGATGTCATAGATATTTGGAGTGAGAGTGTATCTCCTGGTAGGCACAGTGGTGAATATGATAAAGAAAGAGTGGGAAAGGTAATTAAGAATAGATAAAGTGGAGTGATTTTAGTAATTTATATTTGCAGATAAATATTAATTAATGAGGGAAGTATGGGGTGTTTGGGTGGCTCAGCTGGTTGAGTGTCCAACTCTTGATTTCAATTCAGATCATGATCCCAGGGTAGTGGGATTGAGCCCTGCATTGGGCTCTATGCTGGGTGTGAGCTTGTTTAAGCCCCTCTCATCCTTGCTCATGCTCTCTCTCCCTTTCTCTAAGTAAAAATTTTAGAAGAGGTAAATAGATACAGGAAGAGTGAAACTTGGTAAAGCAATAAACTGTAGATCACAGTGAAAATGAAAGAGTATAGAAGTTGGAAACATTGAAGATGGAGACTGAAATACAGAAATGGTGAACAGAAAGTGACATGCTTAAACCTCAGGTAACAGAGGGATTCTTGGTATTGACAAGATCTAGGGTGTGACCATGTGCAAAAGTTGTAAAATGAGGAAATGCCAAGCTTGCTCATGAAAAAGCAAAAGTCAACTCAAGAAACCTTTAAGAAATGAAGTGGAGTGGGTCTGAGGGTTTAGATTTGTAATTAGTAGTTCATGGCTTGTCTTTCCTGAGTGAGAAACAAGATAAGTTGAACCCTGATATCTCAAATATTTTCTTCTTTATATCTAAATATTCACCTATATTATTTTCCTTTTACTATTTCTTTCCCCTACTAACTCTACCTGAAACTCAAATTTTTCCTGAAGACAGTCCTTTCCTCAGAGCGCTGTTTCCTTCAACCCTCAGCATCATGATCATGGAGATGTAATAAGTGTCCTTCTTGCTTTTTATGGACAGTTATAGACTACAGCTTCTCCCTCCTCTCTAAAATCTCCTTCTTCGAAGCTTATGCCATCAGAATATCTCACTCGTATCCCTCCCAATGCACTTGCAGACCCTTGGCTCACTTGCCTCCATTCTTTAAAGATTTTAGTCCCTAGTTCATTGTACTTCTCCTCTATCGTTTGGCTGCACAATTCTGGACATTTTAATATTCATTAAAAGAACATTTCCAATAACCTGGCCATTCACTTATTAATCAAATATTTATTGAGGACTTAAAATATGTCAGGCACTATTGTAGGCACTGGGTCTATAGTGGTAGATGAGGATAACAGACATAGAAAGTGACATCAGCAAGTTGGAAGAATAGGAAGCTATGGTCCCCCCTTCTCTACACGATCACGCTGATTCAGCAACAATTCATGGAAAAATGAACTTTTTGAAAAATCCAGAAACTAATAAAATATCCTGCACCTCAGATGATCATGAAACCAAACACACCAAAGTTTTTAGGGAGATTCAGGAAACCCTCTCACCAAAATCCCTGCCTCCCACACAGCATTATACTATTGGGAAGAGGTCCCTAAGCTCCCAGCTTCTCCTTGGGGAGGGAAGAGGTTAATTCATGTATCTAGCATGCCAACTTTTCTGAGGGGATTCCCCAGAGGACTGACCTCTATTTTGCCAGTCTTGGAGATCTGATGGGTTCAGCACCTGGGAGAAGAAAGATAGCAGTTTGGGTTGGTAGATAACATAGATTTTCCTGCCTGCTCAATATAGAGAGAACAGACAAAAAATTACTATCTTTCATCTTCCCCCTATGTAGGGAAAGAGTTTATCCATGCATCCAGCATCCCAACTACTCTGAAGCTGCCTAAAGAATTGTCATCTGTCTTGCCAATCTGAAGCTGTGAGGAGTGTGACTCAGTCTAGTCACCTGGGAGAAGATAGAGATGAAAGTTTGGACAAGTAAACGTCCTAACTCTCCTGATATCCCAGAGGATTGTGGAGCAAGCAGACAAAAACCACAGCTGGAAGCTTCTCCTCAGGAAGGAAAGAGTTGGTGGAAGCTCCTAGAATCTTTGCCCATACTGATTGGTGAGGATCCTGTCCTATACAAAGGCTGTATACGAGAACTGAAAGAGGTAGCTGCTTCATCTAATGTACAGACACTAGCACAGAATATAAGGAAAGTTAAAAATCAGGCAAAGATGCTCTAAACATGGGAATAAGATAAATCTCAAGAAACTGACCCTAATTAAATGAAGTTATATGATTTATGTAATATAGAGATTCAAAATAATTGTCTTAAAGATGCTCTTTGAGTTCAAGAGAAAAATACATCAACAAGAATTTCAAAAAAGACACAAACAAATATTAAAAAGTACCAAACAGAAATCATGGAGCTAAAGAACACTAACATTGAGCTGGAAAATTTAGTAGAGAGGCTCAATAATAGACTTGATCAACCAGAAGAAAGGATCAATGGACTTGAAAATGGATCACTGATCTCTTCCATCAGAGAAGCAAAAAGAAAAAAAAAAGAACACTGAAAAGAATAAAGAAATCTTAAGGGACTTAAAAGGCATCATGAAACAGATCAATACACACAAGGCATATATACTGGAAAGGAAGAACATCCCAAAGGATCTAAAAAAAACAATCAAACAAAATTCATAGGATGCGTTTAGTAATGTCAGAGGACATAAGGTCAACACACGAAAATCTATGGTATTTCTGGGACACCTGGGTGGCTCAGTCGGTTAGGTGAAATACTTGATTTTGACCCAGATCATGATCTCAAGGTCATGAGACTGAGTCCTGTGTCAGTATATCTCCATGCCCAGCATGGAGCCTGCTTAAGGTTCTTTCTCCCTCTCCCTCTGCCTCTCCCCTACTCATGTGCATGCTCTCTCTCTCTCTCTCTCTCTCTCTCTCTTTCTCTTTCTCTTTCTCTTTCTCTTTCTCTCTCTCTCTCAAAACAAAAAGCTATGGTATTTCTATTTGAAATATTAAAAATAGTCTTAAAACTCAATGATAGGAAAACAAACAGCCCCATCAAAAAAATGGGTAAAAGATTTGAATAGATACCTCACCAAAAATATATATATTTATAGAAAATAAGCTAGAGACAGAAAAAGACCAGTGGTTGCTAGAATTGGGGGCAGGGAAGGATGAACAGGTAGAGCACAGAGAATTTTTAGAGCAGTAAAACTATGCTGTATAATATTACAATAGTGAATGTATGTCATTATTCATTTATCAAAACCCATAGAATGTAAAACACCAAGAGTGAACTCTAATGTAAATTACAGTCTGTGGGTGACAATGATGTGTCAGTGTAGGTTCATAGACTGTAACTCTCTTGCAGGATGTTTATAGTGTGGAAGACTTGGGGGTGTGTGCAGCAAGTATACAGGAACTCTAATGTTTACCCAACTTTGCTGTGAACCTAAGACTGCTCTAAAAAATAACGTCTATTTAAAAAAAAAGTCAATGGTCACATCAAGATTTAAAAACATCTGCTCTTAGGAAAATACTGTTGAGAGACTAAAAAACAAGCCATGAATGTGTGTTTGTGTGTGTGTGTGTGTGAGAGAGAGAGAGACAGAGAGACAGAGACAGAGACAGAGACAGAGAGAGGACTTATATCTAGAATATATAAACAAACTCAGTAATAAAAAAAAATTTTAAATGCACAAAAAATTTAAACAAATACATCATTAAAAGGGATATTCATGTATCACATTTGTCTAAAGGGGCTCAACATCATTAGTCACCAGGAAATAAAAATTAAATCCACAATGAAATACCACCGCATATCTTAGAATGGCTAACATTTGAAAGACTGACCATATCAAGTGTTTGCAAGGATGAAAACTCAAACTTTCACACATTAGTGCTGAGAATGTAACATGGTGCAGTTGATTTAGAAACAGTTTAGCAGATATATACCTCATATGATCTAACGATTCCTTTCTAGGTATTTACCCTGGAAAATGAAAACATTTCCACAAAGACTTATAAATTAATGTTCATGGCCACTTCAAAATAGCTATTTTAAGCAGCTAAAAAAAAAAAAAAGGAAACATTCTAAGTGTTTATCAACAGGTGAGAAGAGAGGCAAATTGTGGTATATAATACAATGAAATATTACTCAGCAATAAAAAGATAAAAGGGAATTAAATAATATATGCAGCAACATGGATGGCTCTCAAGAACATTACACTGAATGCAAGAATCCAAACACAAAAGAGTATATATATTGTATGGTTTCACTTACATGAAGCCCTAGAAAAGACAAACTGAATCTACTGGGCAGGGAAACAGGGGAACATCTTAGGATGTTGTACATATCCTTTGATTACCTCCTCTTTGTCTTTTGTGTATTTACTGAAGTTTTTTGCTTGGTTTTTACCATGCAGCTTACATGAAACATCATTACGGTCTATTTTCAGCTAACAATTTACTTCAATTAATTTCAGCTGCATACAACAACCCTACGTTTATATTTCTTCCCTCCCCAAATTTTGTTTTTGATGTCACCATTTACCTGTTTTTGTATTGTGTATCCATTAACAAATTATTGTAGCTATAGTTATTTTTAATACTTTGTCCTTTAAGTTATATACTAGAGTTAAGTGATTAACACACCACCATATTACAGTATTAGAGTATTCTGGATTTGACCATATGCTTACCTTTACCAATGTGGTTTATATTTTCTTATTTTCATGTTACTAACGACCATCCTTTTATTTCAGCTTGAACAACTCCTTTCAGCATTTCCTGTGAGCCAGTTCCAATGGTGATGAATTCCCTCAGCTTTTGTTTGTTGGGAAAGACTTTATCTGAATGTATCTTAAACTTGAGCCACAAAGAAATTTCTTGGTTCATATGACCAAAACATAACTCACAGAAACAAACTATAGGAAGGCAAGAAGGAAGCCTACCTCAAATAAAAGTAGAACCAGGATTTCAAATCTTGGCAGGGTGCTCCATTTCTCTCTTCAGGAGTAAGTCTATTTGCTGACCTTGATCTCCCAAGCTGGAAGAAACAGGAAAAGCTTACAGCTCCTGGAGTTAAATTCTTACAGCCTCATGAGCAGGAAAAGATATTTCCTATTGACTCAAATTTAAACATCTGAGAAAGGACTTTGATTGGTTTAGCTTGGTCCATGTGGCCAGCTCTGGACTGATCACTGTAGCCAAAGGTTTAGAGTACTGTGCTTGGCTTCCTTTGAGTTAATTGGTGATTTTTTAACTGAACACTCTGATGAGAAAAGGAAAGTCGTTTAAAAAGGAGAAAATTGGTACTTTTAGAATATACATTATGCCCAGAAGTAGGGGAGAGGCATTTTTTTCAAAGATAAAAATAGCATAAACAAATTTACTGAATAATTTAAAACTAAAGATCTATTCCTATTTTTTTATCCCGATAGTGGACATTAAAGAAACATATTTTAATTAGCTTAGGCTTGTATCCAACTGGGATAGAAAACTCATAATACACTTATTTTCCATCTCTAAATTTCTTAACAACCAAGAATATGAACATTTTAGTTTCCCAAAAGTTGCTGAGACTTTTCTACACATGTTATAAAAGAAGAGGACAATTGTTCCTATAATCGTGTAATTGCTCAGTTCAAATAGAGATGAATCCACTGAGACACCACAAAGTCCCTTCTTACTTGCATATTGTAACATTGCTACACTGCTGGATTCCTTTTCATATGTTGGGTTACATTCACTACAGATGGTACATCTGACTTTAGAGCAGGTGTTGTAGCAGGCCTGGCCCACAGCATCCTGATACTTATCACCTGGACAGTTTCCAGCCGCAGATTGGTCTTTGAGTTGTTGAGGAGATTGTCAGGGAGATTGATAGTATAAGCCATATTGGAATTACCTATGATAAATGACACATTTTCCTCCACTCTTCTCAAAAGACAAGCTGTGAATCACAAGACCATTCAGTTAAACTTGATGAGTATTTCCTTCCATGTGGAAGGTGCCTAAAAACACATTCACATCCAGACTGGGGTCACCTGAACAAATCAGAGCACCTAAGCTTCACTGACTTACTACTGGGGTATGGAAAACAACTGAGTACAGTCCAAGACTTGCAAATTTGAAAGTATTTGCTGTAAAAATTCTTTCTGTCACTCAATTTGGCAACAGTTACCTCTTTCAAGCTCAACGCCAAGCCAGGTTTTATTAGTTAGGCTAAGCTAGCCTGCAGTAGCAAATAAAGTTTGAAATCTCTATGGCAAATGCAATACAATTTCAATGCTTGCTTACTTAACAGTCCAATGATATTGATGAGGTGAGGAGAGGAGGGACAGTGGTAGAATCTGCTTCAAGCAGTAATTCAGAGACACAAAATTCTTCCATTTCAATGCCTCCAAATTCAACAGGTTCCCAGAATCACTGTGTAAGATGAAAACAATGACAGATAATGTGTGAGAGATTCTTATGGGACAGATCTGGAAATAAATTTACCATTTATACCATATTTATTGTGCAAAACTGGATTACATATCCCTAATCTAACTTCAAGGGAGCAGAAAATGTAGTTTAGCTGTATGTCCAGAAACAAGAGGAGCACAAAAATGGATACCGATGATTATTAGCAATCTTTTACACACAGTCACTGTAGGAATGGAAATGAGAAAACAAGTCACCTGAAAAATTACAATCTCCTAGAGTGACATCAGTGATTTTTCATCTGCAAGGAAGCTTCAAGCTTTTATTTATTTTTCTAACACCAGTGGATAAAATGTCCTTCTTAGAAATGGTAAAATTATTTCTTAAACCACAGAAGAAAAATACATTAAGATCTCCAAAATTTCGATATTACCAGCTCAACTATCACAGAGAGTAAGTAACTTGCCAACTTTAGTATTCTTAAGCTAGAAGGCAAGTAAAATCCAGCTAATAGATTTACCAAAAAAGAGAAGGTGCATTATAAAATTCTCAGTTCATTCAAGAAACCACTAATACTATCTATTAAATATTTCATAAAAAGTTATATATACATTATAAACAAGTTGCAAATAAATCCACATAAGGAAAAAAATATGTATTCTTAATCTATGTTCTCTTCATTGCTGCCCACCCCAATCTTCTGTAATTTAGAAACATAGGTGATTTTCTTATGGCCAAGTGTGGTGAGAAGCTGAAAGTGTAGCCTATTACTTCTGGAATGTCTTAAGAGGCATTTATCATGATTGCTGGGGCTTTGGTAGGGAAGACAGTAGTGTTCATGCTGGCCCTGACTTTATCTTTGACTAAGGAACAGAATTACACATCATTACACATTACCACATCTATGTTTATTATAAGGTAATCTATAATTACCTTATAGCAATTTAATTTTGTTGGCCATCTTGATAGGGTTACAGATAATCCTGCTTTCCTTTAGTTCACTTATAAAAATTAGTTTTTTTAATTTAAAATTTAGTTACTTAACATAGAGTGCAATATTGGTTTCAGGAGTAGAATTCAGTGATTCATCACTTACATACAATACACAGTGCTCATCACAAATGCCCTCCTTAGTACCCATCACCCATCTAGCCCGTCTCCCATCTGCCTCCCCCCACCAACCCATAGTTTTTCTGTATTATTAAGAGTCTCTTGTGGGTTTTTTTCCCTATTTTTCCCCACCCTTACCATATGTTCATCTGTTTTGTTTCTTAAATTCCACATATGGGTGAAATCATACGGTATTTGTCTTTCTCTGAGTGACTTATTTCACTTAGCATAATATATTCTAGCACCATCCACATTATTGCAAATGGCAAGATTTTATTCTTTTTGTTGAGTTATATATATATATATATTATATATAATTATATATATATTATATATATATTATATATATATAATATATAATATATAATTATATATATTATATATATATTATATATATTATATATAATATATATTATATATATAATTATATATAACATATATATACACTTCTTTATCCATTCATCAGTCAATGGATATCTGGGCTCTCTCCACAGTTTGACTATTGTTGATAATGCTGCTATAAACATAAGGGTGCATACATCACTTTGAATCTGTATTTTTGTATCCTTTGGATGAATAGCTAATAGTGCAATTTCTGGATCACAAGTTAGTTCTAGTTTTAGTTTTTTGAGGAAACTCCATACTGTTCTCCAGAATGGCTGCACAAGCTTGCATTACCACCAACAGTGCAAGAGGTTTCCCCTTTCTTTTCATCTTCACCAGTACCTGTTGTTTTTTGTGCTATTAATTTTAGCCTTTCTGACAGGTGTGAGGTGGTATCTCATTGTAGTTTTGATTTGTATATCTGATGTTGAGTGATGTTGAGCATTTTTTCATGTGTCTGTTAGCCATCCGGATGTCTTCTTTGGAAAGTGTCTATTCATGTAGTCTGCCCATTTCTTAACTGGGTTATTTGTTTTTTGGGTGTTGAATTTGATAGTTTTAATTTTGGATACTAACCTTTTATCAGATATGTCATTTGCAAATGTCTTCTCCCATTGTGTAGGCTGCCTTTTAGTTTTGTTGATTGTTTCCTTCACTGTACAGAAGGTTTTTATCTTGAAGTCCCAATAGTTAATGTTTGCTTTTGTTTTTCTTGCCTTTACCAACATGTCTAGTAAGAAGTTGCTCCAGTCAAGGTCAAAGAGGTTGCTACCTGTGTTCTCTTCTGGTTTTCTGTCTCACATTTAGGTCTTTCATCCATTTTTAATTTATTTTTGTGTATGGTGTAAGAAAGTGGCCCAGTTTCATTCTTCTGCATGTCGCTGTACAGTTTTCCCAACACCATTTGCTGAAGAGACTGCCCTTTTTCCATTGGATATTCTTTCCTGATTTGTCAAAGATTAGTTGGCCATATAAATTAGCTCATTTTTTAAATGAAATCTTACTAAGGAAGAGTGAGTAAAGAAGAAGATACTAAAGAGAAAGTATATATATATATATATATATATATATATATATATACTTAATGCTACACTAGACTTAGATTTTTTATACAAATTCAATCCACTGCTAGTAAAATAAAATAGAATATTATGTAGTATTTACTAAGTGCTTATTATGCACAAGGCATTACTTTAAGTACTTTGCATGTATAACATGTGTCTGACGTCTACTGAACATCATCATCACCCTCTTCCAAGACCCCTGCACCACAGAAATGAAGCTAGGAAATTTGTTTCCCAGAATCCTCCTTTCTGTAAGATTCCTGGTTAAAGTTTGCAAATGATAGGAAACTGTAGGCAATTAGGAAGATTGAAGTAAAGGAGAAGTTCTTATTCTCCAGATGCAGTTTCAGCTGGACTTATGGGGTTCCTGGTGAGCCCTTAAGAGTCACTTGCATGGCTGCTGCAAAGAAAACAGATGGAAAGTCCCCAAATAATCTTGAGAATTACAGAAACTTCTCTGAGAACTTTTATGAGAACCAAACATTTGGTCCTTCAGTCTGAGATCTCCAATGATAGATTCCATGAACTTCAAGGCAGTTTCCTTGACCTTTATTGGGGACTTAAGAGTCAACAGTCACGAAAGCTACTACTCTGACAGTAAACTCTTTATATCCAGAATACATACAATGACTTCTGTTTTATTCACCCTACCCTGACTGATTCAAGCAATTAAAACCACCTTGTAAGATAGACATACCAGCACAGCACCTGTATTTTTTTTCCAGATGAAATCAAACCTTAAAGAATGTAAATATCTTGCCATTGGTTGCATAGTCAGAATTCAGATCAAGTATGCTGACACCCGATATCATGCTCTTCATTACTTTGAGTCAAGTCAGTACAAAAGAGAGACAGAAAGCTTTTTATAACTAAACAATAATTCTGTGATAACCAACATATACCTTCCTAATCAGTCACTATCCTCCCCCTTTCTTCTGAAAAACCCTTCCTGTGAGCTTCCCTCATACAGTGACAATACTAAACATTTGCATTAATTTGTTTATCATGTCTATAACCCACCAAATTTATTGGTAACTATTGAACTTTCTAGATTCATGAACTTGCTCTCTATCACGTTGAATTATTGGATACTCAAGCATTGTAGTTCCTGCTCAGTTGGTAGGTAGTTACAACACCACACATGTATGTGCATACACACACACACACACACACACACACACACACAGGGTTTTTTTTTTTTTAATCACAGAAAACTGAAATGCCATAAACAATTGAGCATGATTACATTGCAAAAAAACTCAGAAAATTTTTTACCAGTGAAGAAATGACTCACGAGCCAAAAAAAAATTATATTGTAAAATAATTAGGATAAAAGAACAAGGTTCCCAACTTAGAAGAGGTATTAATATTTGGGGTGTCACTTTAAATCACAGTTCCTTCAGATAATTTATCTCTAATTTTTCACTTTCTTGCAGAATAAAAAATAAACCATATGTGCAAATCTGAATTTTTGCAAGAAACCTGTTCATTACATGTCTCTGATCATGTGTTTGGGTATATAATCCATTAAAACAAATTTAACTGTGTCTGCTTACTAACTCTTCTAGAAGAAATAGACACATGATTGAAAAATTCTTTTCTCTGAGTCTTATGTTTAAAACCAATTTATTATTTTAAATTCTGAATAAATTACACTTTAAATATTATGAATAGAAGCTTTATGATGCTTACAACAAACCCCAATTATAGACAAGATAAAATCCTTCATTCCAGATAAGATAAAGAGACAATGAGTTATTCCAATTTCTTTCCTTGTTCTTTACAATATGTTTTCTTAAATTTTCATGGAGATTTATATTAATGTTCTCATTTTAAAAAAATAGGACATTGAAATTAATATAAATTTATCCAGAGTCACTGAGAAATCCAGAATGGAATACCTGGCCCCATGTCTCTCTTTCAGTCGTCGTCAATAAAGCCATAGGGACACCAAGCTAATAGAAAATAACCATAGCAAGGGGAGAAGAGAGACAATCTTGCCATAAACTCAAACAGGAAAACAATGGTATTTGTTTACCCAAACATTTATCCCTTGTTCTATGCATGTATTCTTTCAATTTTTTCCAGCTCTTTCCAAAAATATATTTGAAGGGGTTTTGTGTTACTATAATTTCATTACGGAAGTCCTGGGGGGGGGGCGGGCGCTGATATTAAAACTATTCTATGTATATTACATCATACTATTATTGCCTTCTTCTAAAACTGATTTTGATGGCAAATGTATTAAAGCATTTCTAGCATGAATGCAAAATTTCACAAGTTAGTATTGAGATATTCAACTTGAACTAAGGCTCCTATACCCTTGTAGTTCATATTGTGCCTTTGGGGGAACCGGGAAAAGTCCTCCTCTTAGGGGAAGGCAGCCCTGTGGCTGCAAAGCTTGGCAGACAGAGTCAGGGTTAGTGGTGAGAAAATTGTGCTCCTTTACCCCAGCAGATACAGACCCACATCAGGCTCTTGGATGGCAAGCAGAACATGAACTGTGTTGCAGCTCCCACTCGCTCCAGGAACTGGGAGCTTTGTGTAGGGCATAAATAGTGCAGGAATAAGCGGTGGCTCTGGCTAACCTCCTCCCCCCACTTACTATTGACTGAATTCGGTATCTACGGTGTCACCCTAAACAGCTCACACATTCCCTACCACAGACCCCAGATCATCTGACTCTGCATCAAAAAACATTGTGTGCCTTTTCCTTAAAAGAATATAGTTGATTAACTTCAATTCTTGTCTTGTAAAATACTTATTTATAACATTTTCAATTTTAAATGGTCTTATAAATCAGAGAGCAATGCTGTTGCAATAAATAACTTTCACCCTTACTTGAGCCCTTTGAGACTGATCAGGAATTAAGTAATTAATTAATTAATTAAGGTCACCTCTTGCTATTTTTCTACCTAATTTTCTTAGATAATTATTCCAAGTATTATTTACTTTCTTTTTTTAAAAAATTTTTAATGTTTTATTTATTTTTGAGAGAGATAGGGAGGAGGGGGGGGGAGAGAGAGAGAGAGAGAACAAGCAAGTGAGGGGCAGAGAGAGAGGGAGAAAGAGTCCAAAGCATGCTCCAGGCTCTGAGCTGTCAGTACAGAGCTCAATGCAGTGCTCAAACCCATGAACTGTGAGGTCATGATCTGAGTGGAAGTCAGACAACCTACTGAGCCACCCAGGCACCCCTATTTACTTACAATTTACTCTCAAACCCTAACTCTTCCATTCTTGTCACTACAAGTAGCTTTACATTTCACCTAAGAGAGATAATAGTATAACCAAATACAAACTTCAATTTTTTCTCTTCTACTTGACAATATATCTATATTAAAATTTTATGCATTCATTTTTTTCTGTTAGATTTTTTTGAATTTTACTTTTGAAGAATGAACCTCAATGTATATTCTTTAAATACAAATGCATTTATATGTCCATATAAACCAGGTCCTGTGCAATCTGATGGAGAGACATTGGTGAAAGACATTGACATGTTCCTTCATGAATAGGCAGTTTGATGGGGGAAGTAGACAAGTACCAGGCATTTAATGTCAATCCAGTGTGAAAATTACCCCAACAGGGAGTATGGCATGTTATGGAAGGACAAATTAGAGACATCCACACCATATTTGGTGAATTAACAGAGGTTTCTTAGGGAATGGTTGATCTTGGAAGAATAAGGAGAGATTGGCTAGGCAGAGATAATGTAGGTAAGAGTAAGTTAGGCATTAACAACTCAAGCAACAACAGATGTTGGTGAGGATGTGGAGAAAGAGGATCTCTTTTGCATTCTTGGTGGCAATGCAAGCTGGTGCAGCCACTTTGGAAAACAGTATGGAGTTTCTTCAAAAAACTAAAAATAGAACTACTCTACCACCCAGCAATTGCACTACTAGGCATTTATCCAAGGGATACAGGTGTGCTGTTTTGAAGAGACACATGCACCTCCATGTTTATAGCAGCACTATCAACAATAGCCAAGGTACGGAAAGAGCCAAAATGTCCATCAATGGATGAATGAATAAATAAGATGTGGTATATATATATATATATACACACACATGTGGTGTATATATACACACACACACACACACACACACACACACAATGGAGTATTACTCGGCAATCAAAAAGAATGAAATCTTGCCATTTGCAACTACGTGGATGGAATTGGAGGATATTAAGCTAAGTGAAATTAGTCAGAGAAAGAAAAAAATCATATGACTTCACTCATATGAGGACTTTAAGATACAAAACAGATGAACACAATGGAAGGGAAGCAAAAATAATATAAAAACAGGGAGGGAGACAAAACATAAGAGACTCTTAAATATGGAGAACAAACAGAGGGTTACTAAAGGGGTTGTGGGAGGGGGGATGGGCTAAATGGGTAAGGGGCACTAAGGAATCTACTCCTGAAATCATTGTTGCACTATATGCTAACTAATTTGGATATAAATTTAAAAAAATTTTTTTTAATTTAAAAAAAAGAGAGCAAGTTAGGAATTCCTAGGGAAGTGAAGAACATATGTAAAGGTCTGAATGTAATTATTGTGATTGTCTTTGTATATATTTAATTCAACAACATGAGAGACTCATAGAACTAAGTGAACTTCAGTATAACTGGAGCATGGAATACAATGGAGGAACAGCAAAGGAAGAGAAACAGAAGTAAATAGGGGTAGACA
This sequence comes from Panthera uncia, assembly GCF_023721935.1. Taxonomy (NCBI): domain Eukaryota; kingdom Metazoa; phylum Chordata; class Mammalia; order Carnivora; family Felidae; genus Panthera; species Panthera uncia. The sequence continues at coordinate 63,497,578 of NC_064811.1, read as the reverse complement.
GTTGAGTGTTTCCCAAGCTATGTTTTCAAATTGTAGCTTTTTACTTAAAAACTTGGTTTCAAAATTATGATTTTTCACTGTGCATTTGGCAAATATTTTTCAAGCACCTACTATGTGCTAGATTCCACTGTGTGTTAGACATTGAAGTTGCACCTACTCTGTGGTCGACTTCCAAGATTCAGATGTGAACAATGGAGTTAAAACTCCTGGTTTTTGTGGAACTTATATTTAAAAGAAAGCACACACCCAAGAAAGAAGTAAATTCTCTGGTATGATAAAAGCATGGAAAAAAGAAAAAGTAGAATGGAAGCAGGAGATTGGGAGAGCATTTTAAATGCAGTGATGTGAGTAGGCTTCATTGAATATCTCTTCCCTGTCTCTCTGCACTCCCTAACTTCGTTGAGAGCATCACTGTCCACCCAGAAGCTCAAGCGAAAAGTCACAGGCTGCTGAGGCACCTGAGTGGCTCAGTGGGTTGAGTGTCCAACTTCGGCTCAGGTCATGAATTCACGGTTCACAGGTTCAAGCCTCGCGTTGGGCTCTGTGCTGACAACTCAGAGCCTGGAGCCCACTTCAGATTCTATGTCTCCCTCTCTCTCTCTGTACCCCTCCCCCCCCTCTCAAAAATAAATAAACATTAAACATTTTTTTTTAAGTCATAGGCTGCTAAAGCCTTGGAACACTTCTTCCCTTTTGTATTCTCACTGCTACTGCCTTAAACCACAGCATCTATATCTCTCATTCAGATTATTCAACAAACTCCTACAGCCTCTTTGTCCCCATTCTTTCTCCATTATAAATTTATTTTCACCCTTGATTAGAGCTTTCATTATAAATGACAACTACAGATATGCTACTGCTTTGTTCAAAAACCTTTGCCACCTTTGCATTGTCTGCATACAAGCATCCTGACACGAAGTATGGCATTCAACATCCCCCTCCCCCTGCTATTCTGCTGTCTGGCTAGCTAATGGAGCCTCATTTTCTAAAATTTTTCTCATGTATGTAGCCTGTGATTTAAGCCCACCAGACTAATAAAGCTTTGATCAAAGGATGAGTTTTCCTTCTCGTGGATGGAGTTCTATAATGTTCTATCAGATTTTGTGTTCTGTGACTGTCCCTCTCCTTACCCTATTTTCCGCTGTCAAAATCTCATGTGTCTCTAAGGTCAGCTTAAATCTCCTTTGTTGGTGAAGATTTTGCTGCTTCCTCCCAAGCATTCCAGATTCCATTTTCTGTTCCCCCATGGGATTTTGCTTAATCCTTTTTATGGCATCCAGGTTTGTATTTTCACTCTTAACAATTCTGTCTGTAATCATTACAGACAAAAGATATTGCAGAATTCGACTATAAGCATCCTCAGGACAAGGACCTTCCCATTTCTCTTTGCCCCCATACTACCCTGCTTTATACCTGGCTTAATGCTTTCTGCAAAGTGGAGGCTCAAAGTGTTAATTTATATACACTTTCTTAAACTCTAGGAAAAAAAGAGGATTTTTTCTGGAGGTCAATGTATTAGCAATCTCATTCATAGAATTAACATGATGGATAAGAGCATTTTTAACAAGCATCTTTTAATAATTGTAAATGCCAGATTTCATCAGAAGCCTAGAGCAAGTATTATCACTGTGAGACAAACTAAATGCTACATGTGTCAATATTTACACAGGCAGATTACAACAGTGTGGTCTCATCAGTTCAGCTATTGTGTCTTGTGAGCTTAACTAAATTTCAAACTCCATGAGGAACTGCATTTTCCCCTGAAGTTATTAAAGGGTAGATTTCTTTTAATTAAACTCATTTGCATGACTAAATTAGATTTAATTACTCTCATTCATTTCACTAATACCTTTCTTTGATTGGAGAAGGAGAACTTTTATAATTGATTAAAATAGGATGCTCTGGCCTTCTCTGTTGATCCTGGAAAATAGTTCTCATTTATGCTTATAAATGACCAGGAGAGCAAAATTTTCTTCAATCCAGTTCTACCACAAACAGTCTCCATGAACCTGGGATGGGAACACAATCACTCTGCTCCTCGGTTTCTCATCAGATAAGCACTGTAGTACCAATGGCAATGAGAGCTGTTCCGGCCTTCCATGCAAACACAAATGATGCTTTCGATGTAAAGGTGCTTGAAACATTCATGTTAATTCTAAACTATAAATTTTGTTGAAATTATGAAGTCCAGAAATTCAAGTTTTTCCTTTCAATTTTGCCTAAAAATGAAATTCTTCCTTACCTTTTGGGTAATAGCCATTGTTTCCTCAATGTCAGATTATCAAAATTTCCTATCACATGTATTCTTTTACTCATGTATGCATGCATTCATTCAATACAAACTTGTTTTCACACAATGTTCCAGACATTGTGATTATCTTTGGATGGAATTCAACAAACCCTCAAGAAGTCCAATAACTCTAATATAACATATTTCTCCCTCAGGAGTTCAGTCACAAGAGAGACAATATGTAAACAAATATATCCTAATAAGCCCAACAATAGAATCATATACAAGGTTCATGGTTGCAAGGAGGAAATGTTCAACTTGGCTTGAGTGTACCTGAAATAGAACTTGTGAAATAAGTTAAAAAATGGGTGACGAAGGTTATTCTAGGACAAAGGAATTCTGTGTTCAAAGATACTCAAACAAGAATAGAATGACACATTTGGAAAACTCTAGCTTATTCTGGCTTAAGTTATTTTGGCTTTGAATGTGGAGTGAAATAGAACAAGTTTGGAGAAGAACTCATCCTATGGATGAGTTGGCTTAAAGCATATGAGTAAAATGACTGTAGTTACGTATTAGAAAGATAATGAGGTAGCAATATGGAAAATAGATTAGAGGAAGGCAAGTCCAATTAGCAGACTTTTTAGACCCCAAATAATGTAGAAGCGATACATTTGAAGAAAACAAATATAACATGTATTTCATGGTTATTTCTAAGACAGAATTGATAGGCAGAAGTTTAAGATCTTTTTTTGTTTCTGCTTTGGATGATGTTTTAGGTAGTGGTGGCATTACTGAAAACACAGAAAAAAAAAAGACATTTGGGAGTTGGAGTAGAAGGAATCTTGACTAAAGTTTTAAATTGGGCATGTAAATATATCTATATTCAAAAAGATAAGTATATTGGTCTGTATCTTAGAATGAGGATATAGAAAGTTATAGATTTGTGAGTTGTAATAGAGGTGTTTATGTTTTTTGTTTTTGTTTTTGTTTTAAGTCAGTTCTTTACTTCCTTTTGTGACCACATCCCTATCATAGGTTACTGATTCTGGCTGACTTTCCCTTGTCTCCCCTTTCAGGGTTGAAAATACATGGCCCAAATCAAGTCAATCAGGAAACAAAACTATGTATTGGCAAGGATACTGGGAGAGAGCAGGTCACGTTCTTCTCAGTGGGATCATTAACTAAGAACAAGTAGGCCAGAGTAATTAATGGCCATTTTTGTCTCCATACAGGTAAGTCTGCAAATGAAACCAATACAGAAGGAAAAGGCTAACAAATTAAGAAAGCCAGAGGTCTGATGATATTTCTGAACCATGGGACCAAGCCAAACTTTTAGTTAATCTTCTCCTGAATGTTTTAGCCATGTGAACCAATACATTTTGGGTGTTATGTCCTATGCTTTTTTATATTATATTTCTGTGATTTGTATCCCAAAAAGTCTTAACTAATTCAAGGGTTTTTACCAAGTGAGTTGTAACTCACATTGTGAGAAATAGCACCATAGCTCAGATCAGAGCATAGTAACTGAGAAGTGAAAAAGACCAAGGTAGCATCATCAGGAGGAACATGAAAATTAAAAGGTAGGTAGAAGAAAAGATTATCATAAAGAAACCTGGGAAAGATCAATTAAGAGGCCAAGAGGAGAGTAGTATGACAGAAGCCGAGGAAGTAAAAGGAGTATCAAGAATAATGGAATGGAGAGAGGTGAGGTTACATTAAATAGTCTGTCTGATACAGCAATCTGAAGGTCTTAGATGATTTTAGTATGAATCGTTTCAGGAGAGCAGTGGCCTTAAGATAGATTGAATAGGTGTGAGAAAGTAAAGTCAGTGAGCTGGATTTATCGTTCAAGAAGATAATCTGTAAAAGGAAGTGGGAAATTGGACTACCTATATAGGAAACAGGCTAGAAATAGGGTTTCTTTTTAAGTTGGGAAAGATGGCACCTGTATATATGTCAGGAGAGAGTATCATTTTCTCCTGTCCTTTATTGTTTAAATATGGTACTTTTACGTGGCAGGAGACTTGCAGAGATTGAACTAGCATAAAATGTCAGGTAGATAAGAACAGTTGATAACTATGAATTAGAGGTCTGTTGGTCTCTTTCATTCACTTATATAAGTCCTAGAGGATTTTCATATTTCACTACTTTATTTTTCTTTCATACTAAAAAGTAGAATTGCTGTTTTCCACCAAAACATGCAGAGTAATACATGGCAAGACATATGTCCTACATAACACAAGTAAGAGCTAATGGCTGGCTCATTCACATATTTTTAAAACAATGTACTTTATTTGGAAAACTATGCTTTATTTATTACTGAACAGAACTATATTTCCAAAAGAAAAGTGTCATGATCCATTCTAAGATATCTATGTTAGCTGGAGTTGACATAATTTTATTTACTTCAATAAACTAAGCTCCAAGCCTTGCATTAGTTGGTGACAGTTTTACTGCTTAGATGTCATTTTTTTTAACCCTTTTATTTAAATATGCAAGGAACATCTATTGAGGCACTTAGGACATGAATTTACTTGTTAGTTTCATCTTTTTTTAAAGATAATAACCACAAATATGAAAAAGAAACATCTTCAAGGAAAGACAACATTGCTTCTCAAGTAAGGCATTAAGTTTTTATTAATCACATTACTTATTAAAAAGGAGAAAACTGGAGCACCTGGGTGGCTCAGTTTGTTAAGTGTCCGACTCGATTTCCGCTCAGGTCATGAGCTCATGGTTCATGGGTTTGAGCCCCACATCAGACTCTGTGCTGACAGTGCGGAACCTGCTTGGGATTCTCTCCCTTCTCTCTCCCTGCCCTTCCCCCCCTCGTGCTCTCTATCTCTCTCTCTCTAAATAAATAAATAAATAAACTAGAAAAAAAAAGGAGAAAACCTAAAATCTTGCATGAAATAATAATGTTCTAATAGTCTTTTCTGAATGTTCTAGCCTGTAAACAAAATCTAGGGTAGGATAAGCTAAAATAACTCATAATAATAGGTGAATTTTAGGAGATCCAAAAGTCTGCCTGCACTCGGACACCTGATTAAGAGGCACTTGGAGGTGAGCACCTTCCCTTTCAGCATGCATTTGTGTATTTGGCTTGGGTGTCTACAGTCATAAAAGAGAATGTGTCATGAAAAGAAATGGAAACAAACAAATCACAATACCAAAAGGAAGAAAAAAATCCCCAAACCACACTTTCACAGTCCTCTATTTATACTAGCACATTCTGGGAAAATCACTCAAAAACCTGTTACTAATCATTTAAACCTTAGGCTGTCGACATTTTTCTGCTTTGCTAGCCAAATAGTCATGTGCAGCAGCCAGAGGGTTAAAGAGCCAGATTTCCTGTCCCATACTGTAGCTTTGTGTGAGCAATATGGAGGACCTCATCATCGCTGCAGAGGCTCCTGTTGAACATGAAGGGGTCTATCCAGGCAAAAATATGTGCAGCCTTCTGGGCCAGATTTGCTCCGGAAGGGCTTCTAAGTTGGCTGTGCAGTGGACTAGGCGGTCCAGACCTGCTGTTTCAGAAAGGCCAAGAGTCTCCCTCTGTGAGTCTAGCTCTCCAGCCAGCAGACCATACAAAGCCTGCTTCGCCTGGGTCCAGACAGCCTCCAGAGAGATGAGAAAGTCTTTGTGTTGCTTTAGGAAATACAATATTAAATCTAATATAAATTAGACTATTTGGATTTGGGTACACCAAAACCAGAATTTTCAATTTTCAATTTTCACGTAGATATTTAAAAAAAAAATGAAACAGAACACAGAACTAAATGGTTTCTAGGATTTAGATTATAGAGGACAACAGGATTTTTTATTTCTTGATTTAAAAAAAAATATATAGTCAGTCAGCTATGCAACAAATTATGTTTCCAGTGTTCCAGGCATAGTATTTTAATTATATCATTTTAATGGAAGATTTTTGATATGCTGATTATATGTACTTTATTCAATTTCTTTAGTAAACATGAGGAAGTTTCCATGTGAAGGGAATGAGAAAATAATCCTCTTAAGATCCTGGTCACACATCATCATTGCACTTTATGACCTAGAGTACAGAATTCTTGATTTTAATTTTCTCCATCTCTGCTCCTGTGACTCAGTCTCATCCATGGTTGATTAACAAAACGAGGACAAAAATACTGAAAGTTGGCAAAATTTTGTGGATGATTATTAGTATTTTTTACTTCATAAAAAAAAAATCAAACTTCAAATTCAACTTGACAAGAAATCTGCCCACACTATCTGTTTCTATGAGGTTCCCCAGCGAGAGTCAAGCATTTGAAAATCTGGTCTCTGATAGAATAAAAGGTGACAGAAACCTACAAACAAGCAAGAGAAAGCTCAAGGTTTCACAGAGCCTGTGCCTGGAGACAGTTCTTATCAATACCTATTGTGGTTCAGTCATCGTGACCAGAAATCTGAAGGAAGATTTACAGGTAAAAACGTAACCAGCAATTTGTCTTTGACATCTGAACGTCGTACCATGCTTGTACAGAAATCTGACTGAACTAGATCCATATGTGTTCCTGAGTCTTGCTGTCATAGTCAAAGCTCAATGATCTAGTGGAGATGAAGTTTGACCCAGGATTAACGTAAGCCATTGTAGGTCTTTGGAGTCAGACTCAAACCCTTAGTTTCTGTCATGCCCTTAGTTATCAAATGTGTTTCCTGTGAAGAAAGGAGTACTGTTTAAAATGTTTGATAATCTGACGAGGCCATAAGGCTTAATGGAATCGATGATTACACACAGATGGACGATTAACTCTCGAGGTTTAACGTTAAAAAAAAAGTAACTATGCTGGATTGCTACTTAATGGAATTACACTGCCCATATGGAAAAGAACTATACCCTAAATATACCCAGAATGATGGAACAGGTGGCAGAATCTGGGCAAGACTGCTTGGAATGCACAAAAGCATTCTGAACTTGTAACTGCCAGAAAAGATTTCTGGAGGAAAAAAAAAAAAAAAAGAAGAAGAAGAAGAAGAAGGGAATCTTAGAAATTGTGTTAACTTTTCTACATTTTGGAAATATGAATTGCAAAAATGATTAGAAAACTGAACCCCAAAGCATATTTTTTTCCAGCAGATGCTTTTGTCAAGCTACCTTTCAGAAACCTGTAAACTCTGTTTGTGACTGAGGTACGGTTTGATGTATGGGTTATTATTTAGCTCCGACATGAACTCAGTGAGGGCAGAAATCATATCTGCCTTGATAACAGCTATATCCTCCTGAAGTATAATCGGGAGAATGAGATTAAAATCATTAGCTAAAGTGAGGATTGGGTGTTATTTCGGCATTTCTGTATTCTTCGATAATGACTTGCGTCCCTATCCACGGATGAACAAGAGCTGCATATGTGAAAATGGTGGCAGTGAACACTAGTGAGCATTTGCACATAAGTAAGCAAACGATAAGGTAGTATAATTCCAATTAAGAAGCTCTGATAAAAGGTAATTTATTTGTGACTTTTTGCTCCAACTCAGCAGGGGTTTTATTTTAAATATTAATAGCGTTTCAAATAGCAGAAGACTGTCTTCTGGACATGGAAGGGTGTGGGGACAGAATTTGGAAGGCCTTAGCAGTAATAAGTTTAATAGGTAAGCATCACTGGGTATTTACTATGTGCCAAGAGTGAATTGCTTTATTTATATAATTTTATTTAACATTTAATGTGAGTTATTTCCCCTTTTAAAGATGACAAATCTGACTGAAGGGCATTGAGTAAGCTTCCCAACTTCACAAGTTCACAGAACTTATAGTTGACAAAGTTGGGACTAAAAAAGCCATTGGTCTTGTCAGGGTTCTTTCACACATAACCATTTTGGTCCATGTTTATTGACCATGATCTCTCCCTGCTCTGTGTCTCACTTCTCTAGTTTTGTACATGTCTGAGCATTGTTGGACTTCTCTTTGTGCCTGATGCCTTCCAGAAGCCATACAGATCCATACTGTTTGCCAGGGCTCTATCAGGACCTTTAGAAAAGTATGTTAAGTATGGAAGAGACCATGGAGCACTACCAACCACAAAGCAGTTAATTAAAAAGCTAATACTAAATGATGCAATGGGCGTGAAGAAGCTCCACAGCATTGTTTCTCCCTCATAGAGTTCTAATTTTTCTTTTCTTTTTTTTTTTTAATTTTTTTTTCAACGTTTTTTATTTATTTTTGAGACAGAGAGGGACAGAGCATGAACGGGGGAGGGGCAGAGAGAGAGGGAGACACAGAATCGGAAACAGGCTCCAGGCTCCGAGCCATCAGCCCAGAGCCTGACGCGGGGCTCGAACTCACGGACCGTGAGATCGTGACCTGGCTGAAGTCGGACGCTTAACCGACTGCGCCACCCAGGCGCCCCTTTTCTTTTCTTTTTGAAATAGTTCAATATTAAATTCTTCCCCCAAATTTTTTTCATGCCTCCGCTTTGTTGATACCTTGAGCACACATTTGTTATGCCCACTGGGAAATTCAGTAAGAGTTTACCCTTGGGTTCACTGAATGATTCTGAAAAATTATGAGAGAACTATCTTAGTTAAATCAATAATTGCATTTTATTATGAAATGTCAATGATTAATACTTTCAGATCTCTGTTATGACTCTACCATAAAAATGGGACACTTAACTGTCTACACTTAAAATAATCTTCATACAATCCCCCAGACTAATTGCTTACTGCCTGTATAGACACAGCTTCATCTGAAAGTGCTCTTGTGTAAGCATTCTCTTTAGCTTTTCATATATAGGATGTTTGTGAATTTGGCATACGTATATTGTCAAAATAATTTCTTCAGACTCTGTTCCCTACCCAGAGAAATTTTACCACCAATGACAAACAAGGTAATATGGTGGAAAGACTTCTAGCCCAGTGAGGAGAACTCCTTTTGGTTTTTAAACTTTATTTTCTGCTAATTAGCTGAAAACATTGTTTTTTGATATATATGGGGCTCAGTTTCTCACTTAAGGTGTTTATACTAATTACATAATAAGAATTCTAAACAAATTATGTAAAGAGCCTAAATGTCCTTCAACTGATGAATGGATAAGGAAGATGTGGTTTATGTATACAATGGAATATTACTTGGCAATGAGAAAGAATGAAATCCTGCCATTTGCCGCAATGTAGATGGAACCGGAGGGTATTATGCTAAGTGAAATAAGTCAGTCAGAGAAGGACAGATATCATATGTTTTCATTCATATGTGGATTTTGAGAAACTTAACAGAAGACCATGGAGGAAGGGAAGGGAAAAAAAAATAGTTACAAACGAGGAGGGAGGCAAACCATAGAGGCTCTTAAATACAGAGAACAAACTGAGGGTTGATGGGGGGTGGGGGAGAGGGGAAAGTGGGTGATGGGCATTGAGGAGGGCACTTGGGATGAGCACTGGGTGTTGTATGGAAGTCAATGTGACAATAAATTACATTTAAAAAAAGAATTCTAAACAAATTAAAAAATTAAATATGTGAAATTGTTTTAAAAAGTAAGACAAGTACATGTGAACTTGAAGACCTGGAGTTATGTGCTTTCTTTCCACAGTATCCCGTACAGAGAGGTGCTCAACTGGCCCCTCTTACGTGATCAATGAGGACAATTCTAGCCCAAACAGAATGAAAAATCCTTGAAAGCTGAGGGTATTTTAGAGTGGGGCCTCAAAGAATGTCAGCTTTGATAACAGAGGCTTCAAAATATAATTAAGTAGTTGTAGAGGACAAGGAAATACAAATAATTTAGGTAGAAAATATATATACAACTTTTTTCTGGTTTCACTATTAGCATGGTAGCTTTTGTGATTGTGGACATCAAAGGAATCCAGACTATTCTTTACTGATATGACCATCAGACATTTTGTGCCTATATAGAATTCTTAAAATAATTGAATATCAATCATAGTCTTTTTTTTAAATTACTTTGGTTCCAGTTCTATGTGAAATACTTCTTCCATTCCCCAACAGATAATCTATTGCTCTGACGATGTGGAGTGAGGGATATATGGTGAAGGAGACTAGTGTTGAATCATGAATCTTTATCCTTTTAGCAATTGATAATTATACTTTTGATAAGATGTCTGGCATCACTGATATCCTTAAAGCATTTAATATTTCATCAAATTGGACATACATTATAAAATATCCTATTAGTGACTTTTAAATGGCAAATTCATTTTATTTATTCATTTTTGGTATAGTATATTTTTGCCTAACTCTCAGTCTGGTGACTGCAGTGGAATCTTAAAAACTGATCCCAACAAGGAGTGACTGCTCCAAGGGTGGACATTAAGTAGGATCACTATCATTTCATACTGTTTAATGCAAAGTTAACTCCTAAGGAAAAATCTTAAGGCAGCCTGTGAGGTAAAAGTCACTTCAGGACTCATGTCAAGGGTAAATGGGTTGGTAGAGATGTTACAGTTGCCTAGATAGGGACAAAGGAAATAATGTATATTCCTTTGGAAACTGATAGCAGGACCTCTATTTGAAGGCCCAGTCTTCCTCCCAGGAACTCCAACACGTTTTGTTATGTAGATCATGTTTGTTGTTTCTATAAAACTATGTTTCTATGGCCCTGGTTACTTACTTCTTGGTCATTCCAACTATGTGTTACGCTTGTTCCTCCAAAGACCAGATACAGAGAAAGTGTGGGGATGTTGTCTATTAGATGGACTTTAAAACCAGGAAAGCAGGAGGGGTTGTTGCCTGGTTTTGTATCATCAAACAAGATAGGAAGTAGGCTCTGGAGAACATATATAAAATTAACCAAGGAACAAAGAGTCAGGCAGAAGGAACATTAAGTCCGTGTTCCCTAACATCTGTAGAATATCTTCACATTATCAGACATGGCTTTCTTATCAGAGCAGAGGGAAGAGAATTTGTACCATCCTGGCCACTCAGAACTCAACATGGCAATTTAGGAATATGTGCTATGGAGAAGATGCAGGTGGAGAAAAAGTCAAGAACTTGAACGTGTTAACTCTTAATGCTTTTGAACCAATTTTCATGGGAGTTTGCACCCATATCCTTCAAAACCTAACAATGAAGTGAATACAGACAAGAATATGGACATAGGTAATTCCTATGCAGAGCAAGACTTTCCTCACAGTGTAATTGCTTCAAACCACATGCCACAAATGAAGCTTAGTCTTGATTACCTTTTCCTGATATGACATCAAAGGTAGAGCAAAACAGAACAGTCATGAATAAGTTGGCAATAACTGAAATTGTCAGTACTTGTTTTCACTTGCTTCTCCATATAAATGTGGCCTCACACTGGGTAATTTCTTGCCTTCTCCCCTTCCCAAACTCTACTGTTCTCCCTGTACTTCAACTACACCACTCCAACTATGCGTTATTTATCTCTTCATGCTTTGGGTGTAAATCTCCTGAAAGTAATTTCTGAAATTTGTGTTTATATATGTATGTTATGCCTATATGTATCTAACCCCATTGTGTTACACACATATGCACATGCATGTGATACAGAAAAAAAAGAGAAAAAAGAATATCTTTAATCATGGTAAGCAACCTTCCAAAAACCAAACTGTGAATATCAGCCCCAGGGAACCTAGCATAAGAGAGCACTTCCAATTTCAGTTCCCTTTGAATATCGATAATCTGTGGCTAAAGACTAACAGTCCTTTCTAATCAGTAATCGTCAAGACAGTGTTTGTTCAGGTCTGCTTAGTCCTTTTCCTACAGATGATTTCATAATTGTTTTAGATTGCATGAAATCCAGAGTCTAGGAAACCTCCTTTAATAGGACTTCTCTTCATCCAATAATCAATACCTATAAAATTCCATCATGTTTTAATTTCAAAATCTGGATTTTCTTCATCATGTGGTTCTAGTGGATCTGGTGTTTCACAACTATCTGCCTGATTCATATGTGCAATAACATTTATTTTAATCTGAGTGATTTTTCTAAAACCATGGCAGCATCTGGAGTGCACTGATACAGACCACAAAGGGCTGTGAGTCCTATCACCTTTCTAGGGGCCTCTTGTGAGCACGTTAAAGGTTTTACACATTAATAAAATTCATTATTTTAGGGGCACCTGGGTGGCTCAGTTGGTTGAGTGTCTGACTCTTGATTTTGGCTCAGGTCATGATCTCACAGTTCATGAGCTCAATCCCTGCATCAGCACAGATGCTGACAGTATGGAGCCTGCTTGGGATTCTCTCCCTCCCTCTCTCTCTCTGTCCCTCCTCCACTCATTCCCTCCCTCCCTCCCTCTCTCTCTCTGTCTCTCTCTTTTTCTCTCTCTCTAAAAATAAATAAACTTTTTAAAAAAATAATATTCAGTATTGTTTTTTACTAATCCATTGTCAGAATTCTTTATTAGTCTCACAGTTTCTGGGAATAAGTTAACATAAAATTCAGCATAAAAAAACCCTGGTACACATTTTCCTTGTGCCTCTAGTGCCCATCATCACAGGTCTTGTTGGTATGCTAAACCCAGCTGTCACATAAAAAGTATGCTATTACAAGAGAAATACTATGCTGTATTAGGTCAACATAATGTTGCTTGTATGTTGCTATATATTTGTCTTTGAAAACAGAATAGGATTGTCATTCTGTGGCCCATGATATGCCCAAGAGCAAGAAAGAATAAAGTTTTTACAGATACTTTCAAAATCTTAATCCAAGCTTAAATGTACTACTTGAGACGGGTTCATTTTATTTTTTGACTGGGATTCATTTTGTCATCGGGCGGGGGTTGGGGGGCTTCTTTTTCTTAGACCATTTATTTGGAGGTGTTTTTTTTTTAATTTATTTTTCCTTTGCCAGTTATTGATGATTAAATTGTAGCCCTCAGCTTGTGATTGCAATACCAGATGTCTCCTGGTTGGAGTGAGATCACAAGATTTCTTTTGAACGAATGTAAGGGAAATATACCACTCTAACAGAGTGAAAGTTATGTGTCTCCTAGACAGTTGAAGAAGTCTACATAGGATGCAATCTAAATTTGAGCTAGATCTTGTGTATTACTTTAAACCAATGATTCATTAAAAATCAAGGAAACAGATATGGATCATTGACAATTTCATCCATGTAGTTTTCTCCAGAAACTTTAATTCACTCATGTTAGCAAATAACACTGGGTGAAGCACTGCTCTTTAATATTCCTTTAATAATTGCTACTGCACAAGTATTTATTTATTAGGAAAACTAATACTGCCACTTTAAATCTTATTTATTCTGCATTTTCGCATAGCTCACCTTCTGATGTGAAACTATATTTAGGTCTCTCTAAGCTCAGTGCTCCTCAATGTTTACTTATTTACTCATTTAACATTTACCGAGAATGTTTTTGTGACATAAAATGTTCTGGAACATGGCATCTAACTTGTATATTAAGTATGCTATATAAAGAAACAGATATAAATATATATTGGGAGATTTATAAAAATAAACACAGAAATGAATTTTAAAAGTAAATATAGTGCAGTTATTGTACAGTGTGGGTATTAGGAGAATAGAGAACTCATTTTAAAATGCTTTTTATTTTAATACATTCATCTTGCTATTTAACAACTATTTATTTGTAAGCCTGGCAATAAAGTTGTCATAATTCACAAATATTATGGATCTTCAAAACAGAAATTATTCCTAGATTCTGTTCAATAGTTGAAAATATTTATTAGTTTGAATGCCAATTAATTTCCTATGTAACAGCTCCATTTTAAGAAACTCACAAAAAAAATTTCTACCAACCAAATTCTAAAGAAGATTCACTCATTTATTTTTTTTCATTTTGTAACAATTTGTCCAGTGTTAAGCTTTTTTGTACTGTATTTCTTATTCTCTAATTTCAGATCATTTCTATTATCTCCTCTAAATATGGCTCTTTTCTCTATCTTGTTTTTCTGAAAATGACTGCATTTCCTATTGGACATTCTGAAAGCCAATAATACAAGGTTTTTACTGTTAAATAAAAAGGCCCCATATTTCCAGATTTCCCTATGGAATTCCTCAGTGTTGTTGTCTGTATTGTTCCATGACAGCTCACTGATAAAACATTAAAAATAACCAATCCCAGAACATAGACCAAAGGGAAGGGAGAGCGAGGTTGACCCACTTTTACAATTAGCAGTAAAATCTCTGTGCTAAAACTTTCTGGAGGTTGTTATTTCTTGTCCATCAGAAGTCATATTGCCTGATACTATCTCTAATAACTCCCATCTTTATGATTATTTAGTGAAGTTCCCACAGCCCCTTCAGAATGAATTATCTAACAAGCTATTAACAGGTTCATTCTGAAGCCACCAAATACTTAAGTGTCCTGTCACGATTTGATCAGCCCCTCACTCATTAAAAATGCAAATTTTAAACCATTTGCAAGGAAGATATGCGATCCCTTTTTAGTGTGCCAGAGAGACCAAAAAGGTGCTGAAAGATGAGAAAAACTGGAAGAATAGAAACTGATTTTTAAATTCAGCATAACATGGGGCACCTGGGTGGCTCACTCGGTTGAGTGTCTGACTTGGGCTCAGGCCATGATCTCATGGTTTGTAGGTTCAAGCCTGGAGCCCGCTTCGGAGTCTGTGTCTCCTTCTCTCGGCCCCTCCCCCACTCGCACTCTGTCTCTGTCTCTCAAAAACACACTTAAAAGAATTTAAATTCAGCATAACATTTTCTTGAGCCACTACTAGATTCAATGCACTGCAAAAAACACAAAGGGTGAGTAAGACAGGCTCGAATCTCAAAGGTTGGAGAAGACTTCCAAATGGTAACCTGGGATATATTTTTAAGATGGATGCATAAATGAAACAGTGGAAGCTTTGGGGGAAGGAAGACAGAAGGACTGATGAGGTTAGGAAAGAAAGACAGAGAAATTTTCAGGACACAGAAGATACTTGGGTTTGGGCTTTGGGGGCAGATGATGGATAGAGAATGTTTCAGGCAGCAGAAATGAAATGAGCAGTGCAAGAAGAAAAGTGCAAACACCTAATAAATATTTACTGAATGAAATGGTCCTAGTGACAGTCAAAGCTTTTTATATTTTAATTTTTTTGGCAATGGGTTGGATTTCCCCATTCTAAAGTCTCCTGAACTTTTTGAGTGTTGAGTGTATTCTGTCACCTTCTTATAATTGATTTCTGCAGTCAAAGTGGATGTTTCCATATCCATCCATCTGCTAATCAAGGATCATTTTGAAATTGAGTGTAAAGAAAAAGGAAAAAAAAAAAAAAAGACCATGAAGCTATTACATCTTGAAGTGCATTAAAACATAAAAACAAAAATTAAGAACACACTCCAAATGACTCATTTATTTTTCAGTATTCCACAACTTGGTGACAATAACTGGCAGTGTGATAACTTCACAGTGTCATCCTGGTGGAACATAGGGTTCCCATAAGAATACATTTCTATCTCCTGCAACATCACCATTAAAATTACTTATTTGTTTCTGATTAATTAGGACCCAGTTTCTTCCTTCTTGGCATTGCATTTTTCCTCCTGTTCAGTCTATCTGGACAGGCTAGATCTGCGTGGGCACGCACCAGTTTGTGAGCTTCTGGATCAGAACTCAGTGGCTTTGCAACAGTGATAAACCTAACTTCTGGTAACTGTGAATTTATGTTCCAAAGTGCCACAAACCACACGGTAAGATGCCACAAAAAGGAGCAGTAACTAGGTCGTGTTTTTGGCAGTCTCTATGAGGCAGTAGCTCCAATGCTGGCTTGCCAGTGACTAAATAGAGCTGAGAAACATTTTTTCCTTATCTTT
Organism: Panthera uncia; assembly: GCF_023721935.1. Taxonomy (NCBI): domain Eukaryota; kingdom Metazoa; phylum Chordata; class Mammalia; order Carnivora; family Felidae; genus Panthera; species Panthera uncia. The sequence continues at coordinate 63,481,612 of NC_064811.1, read as the reverse complement.
CTTTAGCAAAACAAAAAAGCTCAGATTAACTGATGGGGAGTGGAGAGGGAAAAGGAAAGCTCCTTGGAAAAGGGGAGTTTAATTGTCAGCTACCTAAAGTCCAATTTTGGGGGTCCCTTAAGAATAGAACTTGAGTAAGTATGTACACCTAAGATGTAGCCAAAATGTGTGTGTGTGTTCGGGAGGGGCGGGGGGGGGGGAAGGGTTTCTGTTGGAATGGGGAGGACTTGAGAATCTTCTTTCATCTATCCACAATCCTGTCATGTGCATGGTTGACTGTCAACAGTCTCCAGAAGGATGCCATTTCCTAGTACTTTTCATTACATCGTCTATAGATAATTAGTAATATATTTGCTGCTTTGGAAAAACAAAACACTATGCGAGACTGGGTGGTATAACATTAAACTCCAGGAGAGGCCAAGCCTTTTCTGGGAAGAAGTGACTCCCTCTTGGAAGCATGATTAGAAGTTCAGCTCAGCATGCACCAAGTGTAAATGACCTTGCTGTTCAAACGTGCCCTGGGCAAAGACATACCCAACTCTCTGGTTTTAAATATACTCTTTCCAATGAGTTCATGCTTCCCAATGATTACACAATGAATATGTAAGAAGGCAAAAAGCTAAGCAAAACTGGGGAGCAGATATTTGGGAGGAAGCATTAAGGAAGCTAAATGACATACGCTTCACAAAATGCCGAAATTATTACCTTTCTGGGCATTTAGAAAAGAAATTATCTTAAAATATAGCATCTCTTTCTCTCTTCATCCTAGTAAATCCAGTCGACAGGATTTAGCACTGGGAAAAAGCCCAGAAGGTTTGAAATCCTGTAAGAAAAAAAATACATATTTTTAGAATTATGGTAACAGCTGCTAAGAAATGTATTTCTATTTTGTAGTTAGTGTAAGCTGCCTAACATAAATGTGTGGTAGAGAAAGATAACATAGATAAGGCAAGTGGAGAGAATTATAGCAAAGTGAACACTATCTTTGGTTGTTGTTGAAAGAAAAATTGAGTAGTAAAGATGGCATTTTATCAAAATAAAACTATAAATTGTGTATCTCAGAGCTAAAATTAGATAGCTAGTCTCTCTCTCAGTCTCCACCCACCCCCACCCCCCACTCCTAGCCTCTTTCTGTTTCTTATCATCTTAAAAAATCTTTTTCTAATGGAATCTTAAGGCACATTAGCATAATAGTATAGGTATTGCTAAAAATTACTTTCTAATGTCTCCAAATATGCTACCACTTGTCACATTATCCCCTATCAAATTTTCACATTAAAAAATAATTTACAGATTTTTAAATATAGCTCTGATTGATTTGATAAGTGAACTGTTTTGCAAATGACTAAATGAGTTAACTATTACTTGCTTCTTTATGAAGCGATTTTTGTTTCAAGTTTATTTTTAAAGGATAGAGTAAAACTAAGAAGAAACACATATGCATGGAAATCCTTTCACATATGAAAATGGGTATAATATTCTAGATTTTGATGTGCCTGTGATTGTATTTGTCAAGAAATAATGTCATCGTGTATTTGGGAAATAATTATCTATTATCAAATATAATATTTTTGTTATGTTTCTACACCTTGGTCTTCTTTTACTGGTGGACTTGGTGGCAGGGGCCACTCATCCCAATAAGTGCATACAGGCTGTTTTTCTTTGGAGACTTTTCTATTTGATCTCTATTGGGAAATAGCCTGGGGTTGGTTTCGAACTGAGATACTATGCATGTATTATGCAACCTAGGGTCTGCTATAGAAACCTAATGTATTATTTCATTAGTTATACTCATAACACATTGTTGTTATGATTAATAGTTACTAATGCTCGGGAAAGTCAATGTTTTAGAAAGTTCAAGAAATCTCAAAAATATTCTTAATAATTATTCCTTAGTCTAGAATAGTACATTTTCGTTAATCCTTAACTTTAGTTTCCTAAATTTTCTTGGAAATGTTCTGTAGTTTTCTCTACAGTTGACACACACATATAAAAATCAGCACACCATATTTCTCTCATTCATTTCCTAGAAGATGAATTCATCTCCATTATCAACCATACTTCTTTCTACTCCCTTCCCAGACAGCTCACATTCAAATGTTTATTCTCACTCTCTTTCTCTCCCACTGTCCTTCTGGGTAACTGGCTGTTTCTTTTTCTCTTTCTTAAATCCCTTCTCTTCATTGCCACGTATTCCAGAGAAGTGAGAGCATTTCTCAGAGGATCCAAAAAGGTGTTTGCAATCTGTTTAACACACAGCTATCTCCAACTCCCACAACACAATCTATCCCAGATTTTACAACGTCATCTTTCTCACCTACTGGCAATAGGAAGAAAGTAATGTAAAATAGTGTTGTTCATATATGACCACAAAATAGCCCCTGGAACCATTTTAGAAAGAAATATTGTGCTCAATCTAGTACCCTGGGAAAAGATGATTATGGGTAATCTTTCCACTCCTTTAGAGCTGGGACCATGTCTGATTGCTCTTTATATCAGCAATGTCTATCACATGGACTAATGCAGCAGGGGATGGTCAGGTGTCTGTTGCACCACATTTCAAGTAATTGTTTTCATTTCAAGTTTGAAATATAAATTGAACATTTTCTGAGTCTAATTTTCCTAACAGTACTGTTTAGTAAGCCCAAAACATTTCCTCCCTCCGTGAGTTACATTCTGCTATGGAGACCAAGAATATAAGATAGAAGATAGTCAACTGATAGTCAACAATGGTCCTTTGGTTAATAATCAAAATAATGTCTGTCATATATTGAGCACTTCTATATGTCAGGCACTGCTTTAAGTGCTTTATACATTTATCTCATTTAATCCCTAAAACAAAAATATAAGGCATATACTATTATGATCCATTTTACAGGTAAAGAAACTCAGGCCTAAGTTTACACAGCTAGCAAACAATTAAGTGGCTTGGGAATCGATGAAATTTACATTGACAGTAGACAAGTCTAAAAGTAGTTTCAGAAAGAAGACATCCGGATGGCCAACAGGCACATGAAAAGATGTTCAACGTCGCTCCTTATCAGGGAAATACAAATCAAAACCACACTCAGATA